>NC_034429.1:4663850-4685633 GCF_002078875.1 Numida meleagris | reverse complement strand
CTCTCCTCTCCTTCCTAGGGCCTGCGAGGGCAGCTGCCCCTGACCCCGTAGCGTCCACTGCCTCCTGTCCCTCTCGTGTGGGTGTGGAGACTGCGAATGCTGTGAGCTGCTCACATGGTCACACAGCCCCGAGACCGTGGCCTCCTCCCCAGTACAGCCCCAGGCCAGGACCGGGCCAAAATGCTACCACCAGTTCAAAGAGAAGAAAAGAAGAAGCGGTCAGTGTCTCTGACAGCAGAGAACGAGCAGGACATGGAGAAAAGTTGGAGTACCACAAAACAAAGCAAAATGAACCCACAAGCACAGCACCTTTGACTCGTGCAAAGAGAGACTTAAAGGGAATGGGCCCTGAGAAAGATCAGGGGGAGGGGAGGGGAGGGACGGAGGATGAGATCACCTGATAGGAGATGATGGCCTAGGAGATAATGGTGTAAACAGATGGGTAGATAGATAAGAGAGACGGCAACAGGAGTTCGGGACTCTGCCTGCGGGGCAGCAGCCCAGCACACGTGCTGCTGCCGGCTGGAGCAAAGCAGGAACCTAAGGCACCCGCCCGACTCTGTCAGGCTTCCACACGTCTCGGTCCGTGGGATCAGCCCGTCCCTTTTGGGGCCGCGCAGCCCAGCCAGGAGCTGCTCCAGGAGACCGGGCAGGTCCCCATTCTCGTGCTCGGCCGCCGCTTCTCACAGCCCAGCAGCGTCCCGCACCAACTATGACTCCGGAGGACAGCTCGGTTCTGACCGAGGACGGATGGGGCCGGCGGTGCTGCCCCTGCGCCGCCTTCCCCCGGCCGCCCGGTGTTCCTGCGCGCAGGGCAGGTGACAGCAGAGACGTGAGGCGGCGGAGCACTGCCTTCCCCGCACACAGCTCCGCCATTGCGCCGGCGCCATCATGAGAGCCCCACGCCCGCAGCTGCCATTAGTCGAGATCCTTCGCTCGGCTCCGCCTCCCCCGTGCTCCCATTGGTCGAGCTGCCTAGGAGGGTGGGTACTCCGCGCGGCGGCCTTTCCCTCCGTCCTTGCGCCGTCATTGCGTCATCACCGCGCGCTTTCTGGATGGCCCCGGTCCGCGTGATCGCGGCGCTGCCCCGCGCCACGCGCCTGCTTCGCTGCCAGGGTCCCGGGGCTCTATGCGGGCTTTCCTGGGGAGAGGCGAGCGTGGCTGGCGGCTGCCCGCAGGTGGGGGAGCGAGGTCTCCGGGCGGACGGCGGGGGCCCGGCGATGGCGCTGGGGAACTTGCTGAAGATGAGGGGCTCCTTGGGCACCTTGACGTCCTGCTCCAGGCAGTGGTCGCGGTAGTTCAGCCCCACGCAGATCACCTTCTCGGGGTCATCGATGGGTGCCAACAGCCGCACTCCCGCCCGCGGCAAACGGTGCCGGCCCGAGGCCAGCGCTCTGCGGGGCGGGGCTGAGCGCGGCGGCCGATGGCCTCCTGCTCCCGCTGGCTGCACTGTTGCTGGCACAAACCAGGATGCCTTTGGCCGTTTTGGCCACCTGGGCGCGCTGCTGGCTCATGTTCAGCCCAGCAATGACCAACACCCGTGGACTCTTTTCCTCTGCGCAGCGTTCCAGCAGCTCTGCCCCAAGCCTGCAGCGATGCGTGAGACTGAAGTGCAGGACTCGACTCTTGCTGTTGTTGAACCTCATCCCATTGGCCTCAGCCATTGATCAGCCTGTCTAAATCCTTCTGTAGGGCCTTCCTACCCTCAGGCAGGTCAATAGGAGGATGCAAGAGCTGAGGGGGGGCGGGATGGGAGGGAGGGCGGTATCCTGTCGTGCTACCGGGCTGTGGGCTGCGGCACAAAGCTCCTCCATCTGTCACCACAGAAGCAGCAGTTCTTGCAGCAGCAGCAGGAACTCAGCAAAACCCTGCAGAGGGTGGTCCAGCAGAGCAAGAAGAAGATGACATCCATCGAGTGAGTGCCTCAGCGATGTCTGCAGCCTGTGAGGAGGTAAGTGGGACTGGAAAGAGGAGGGTGCAGGGGTTCTGGGGAGGGACGCACGATGGCAGCAGCAGTGGCAGGATCAGCTTCTTCCTTCTCCCCTCCTGACACTATGCATTGGTTTCCTTTGAGAAGCACGCTACAAGCCAGACCCCATTGTCACATCTGTGGGGTTCCACAGTACACGCGGATATGGGGACGGTGTGTTCTAAAGATTGCTGTTTATCACAGAGAACCAGCACAGGGTAGCACGGGACTGGGAAGATGGGGATGGTAAGGGGAGTGTGTGGCCATCCACTCCTCAGGTGGTACCAGGAAACACCTCCACGTGTTTGTAGCCGTACGGAGGTGTGCATATATCCTGCCGTAACAGAGATGGAGGGAATGGCGCTGACTGAGGGCGGCAGTGACCGCAGGCAGCACAGAGGTACGGTGAGGCGGCCGCAGTCGGTCCCGGCGCGGCGCGGACAGGCGGCGCTGCGGGGTCCCCGTGCTTGGGCGCCGCTCGTGTGGCAGTGCCGCTCCCGAGGAGGTTCCCGTTTCCTCCAGCAGGGGGCGCTGTGGGGCCGGCGCGCTCTGACGTCACGCAGCCGCCAGGCAGAGGTGCCCTTTGTGGCGGCGCGTCCCGCTCCCGGTGTGCGGTGCGCAGCGGCGGCCAGCCGCCTCCTCGCCGTGGAGCCCTCTCTTCTCGGGGCCCCGTGCAGCGCAGCGCGGTTCCCCCCCGAAGGCACTCTTCTCCCAGCGCTGTCGGGATCTGCTCCTCGCGGGATCGCCCCTTATGGGCGGGCGTGGAATGCTTTGGGCCCGGAGTCCCACCCCGCTGCGGGGCGTGGGCTCCGCGTCACGGCCTGGCCCCGCAGAGCTCCGCTCCGCGCTGCACAGGCGCTCCCTGGGCTGTGGGTGAGTGTCCCCGCGGGGCCCCGCGCCTGGGGGCGGGCTGCGTCGGGACGCGGGGACGGGACCGTGGAGCGGCCGGGCTCGGAGGACGTGGGCTGGGGCGGGGGGGGTCGGGGTCCGGGTGTGGGGAGGAGGAACGTGGCACGCAAAACTCGGGATGTCCGGCCCGGCCGTGCCCTCCCCGCGGAACGCAGCTGGTGCTCAGCGTGCCCTTCGTGGTGCGCTGCTGCTGCTGCAGTTCTGCACTGCAGAGGCGTTTGCCCTGAACGCGGTGCGTGCGTTCCTTCCCTGGGTTTGGTTTTCCTTCTGCCGGCTCTTTTGCACTTCAAGCACTTCTGCCTCCCTTCCTCTTTTATACTGACCTCTCTTTTGTGCTGTGATGTGTTTGTTTAATAGCCCTGCTTCCGTGTACAGACCAACCAAACGCTAAAACTGCCTCAGAGAAACATCTGTCAAATGCAAAGCCATTACTTAGAGCCTGACTAAAACAAATATTAAGACAAAGTGGTTGGTCCTGTATTTCTGCCAAGGATTGTCCACTGAAATCCACAATTCCATGAAAGAGAAAACAAGTCGAGCGCTGAGGAGCGCCTGTGTGGCAATGTCAGGCTGAGCTAGCTTGCCTGGGCAGCGCACGGCGATGATGTCCCAGATGTGTAAGAGTCATGTGCAGGGCGAGCCCAGGCACTGCTGCTCTTGCACAAGGGCCCGCGCTCACTGACATCAGCACTGAAGCGCAGTGGGCAGGACGAGGGTGGCGGTCTGCTTCTCCTTGTAACCTCAGCCAGGCTGTCATGCTAGGAATAGAAAAGGAATTTCTTAACCACTGGTGCCATTATCTGCTTGTGCACCACATCCCTCTCTCTTGCAGAGCCGCTGTAGTGCAAATGTCCCGGTGCTGTCCTGCTGCAAGGCAGCCTTTGTTGGTTCAGTACGAAGCAGACAGGCAGTGTGTGTTGGCTGTGGGCATTCCGTAGGCGTTGCTTTCAGACTGGGAAATTGTGTGGTTATCATCTTGCTTTACAGTCGCCAGCACCATGAAAAGGCAAGAGTGGTACATTCTAATAACTGATTGCTAGAAAACTGACACTCTCTCTGTTTTTTATTGCAGTTGCCTAGCTGCTGGTGGACTTAAACAATAAGAGATTGAAAAAAAAACTCAAGCAATGGTGAGTGTGCTTGTTTGCTGTACCATGCTGTGCCAGGCATTTGCTTGGATCAGATAAACATAGGGAGTGTAGGTACAGCAGGAAGAGCACTATCGTCTTTTTATGAGTGGTAAATTTGTAACTTCTTTCTGTTTCCTCCTTCTAGGGGGCAGTGCCCCACATATATATGCTTTTGCTGTTTGAGAGTTAATGGAAAATCCAACTAAATGTTAGTTCACAGAGGAAGTATTTTTCCAGATAAACTCTCTGGGCATACTGCGCTCGTCTCATTCAACCCACAAGGTTCCACCTGTACCGTAGTTATTCCTGTGCCTGTTTTCAAAAGCCCAGGCTCCATGAAGGTCAGCACTGTTTTACCGTTGAGCTTCATTGGAACAGAGATGGATCATAGGAGGCAGTGTCATGGCACAGAGCAGGAGGCAGGAGAAACCCAGCTGAATGGCCATTGAGCCAAACACAGCATGTCCTGGTGATGTTGGAAGGGACCACTGGGACCATCTGGTCCAGCCTGTGCTCCAGTAGGACCACCAGAACTGACGCCCAGGACCATGTCCAGATGGGTTTGGAGGTCTCCAAGAGGAGACTCCACAACCTCTCTGGGTCCCTGTGCCGGTTCTCTAGCATGCACACAGCACAGGAGTGCTCCTGATGTTTGGTGGCAGTGTCTGGTCCTGGGACTGGGCACCACTGGAAAGAGCCTGGCCCCATCCTCTCTGCCCTTCCATGCAGGGATTGATGGCCATGGATGGGATCCTTCTGAGCCTCCTCCAGGCTGAGCAGCCCCCTCTCTCTCAGCTTCTCATCATCAAAGAGGTGCTCCAGTCCCTTCACCATCTTGGTAGCCCTCCATTGGACTCTTTCTAGTATGTCCAGCTGTCTCTAGTACTGGGAGCCCAGAACTGGCCATCATTCTCTAGGGGCAGCCTCACCAGTGCTGAGTAGAGCAAAAGTAATGGTACCGAATAATGGTCCTTGCCTGCTACAAGAGAAGTCAGGACTAAGGCTATGATGGGAGCACACTGCTTTATGATTTACGTGGAGAACTGCTAGGGAGAGGGCTTGGTGGGACTAAACAGAGATGTCAGGATGTCCAGCATTTGTTTCACTGGAAACGAGATGCTCCATGTGCAGCAATATGGAGATATGTTCTCTGTGTAGTTGTGCTCCTGTGGTTTCTTTCTGATGTGCCTGGGAAGTCCTGCTGGAATAGACTGTTGGGTGAGACAGAAGCCTGATATCGCTTGTGTCGGTGGAATTTACTTGCCATCTCTGTGTTCACATCTTTTATGTCCGTGTTTTTTGTTTGTGTTTTTTTACTAATTTAACTCTATGTGTGCATCGTTGCAAGTCTGTCTTTGCTAAATCCTTTTCTTGTGGCCTTAGGCAACAATCAAGGGGGTCTCAAGTTTCAATGCTGAGCAAGAAGCACAGGCGCTCAGGAAGGCCATGAAGGGCTTTGGTAAGTTGATCTTCCCTCCATGGTTCAACTTTCTTTTTTTCCCAGCACTGGGAATGGTTGCTCTTGTGGTTTGTTAGAGGGAAGCCTAGCTGTTTACATTGCTTTGCTGCACAACCCCCCTAAAAGTCACTGGGAAGTGGAAACAGACCTCCTGCCCTTCAAATCCTGAAATGCACCTTCTCTGGTGGTGTGGGTCCTGGCAGCTTGTGTGCATAGATGTCATCCTGGGACTGTTGAGAGCCAGTTGTTTAAGGGATTGGAGGTGGCACAAGACCAGAGGGCGCTTCTGATTCTTGTGCAGGTAGCCTGACTAGCTTCCATTTTTTTCTTCCAGGCACAGATGAAGATGCCATCATCGACATCTTGACCAAGCTAAATGTTTCCCAACGTCAGCAAGTTCTGATCACTTATAAGAGCACTATTGGCAGGGTAGGTGCTCTTCAGAGATGACTGAACGTGGTTATGTCACTTGAGTGAAAAGTGAAAAACGACCCAATCTCCACAAGAGTAAGGTCAGCAGAGACTTTACCTGACCAAGGTTATTTTGTTCTTGTTCAGTTCAAAGCAGCTGTTGATGCAAAGAGAGTTGGAGCCTGAAGAGAAGTGGTGAACGACTCAGTTCTTTCTGTTCTCGAAGGCCATACCTTCTGCCAACTCCTTTCTCCTCTCTCGGCCTTCTAGGATTTGATTGATGACTTGAAGTCGGAGCTGAGTGGGAATTTTGAAAGGGTAATCATTGGGATGATGACTCCCACCATCATGTATGACGTGCACGAACTAAGGAGAGCTGTGAAGGTTTGGAACTCTTCCTTTCGTGTTGCTTAAGTTCTGGCCAAGATCTTACTGCTTAGTTATGAATGTCTTCTTAATGTATTATTAACTCTTAAAGAAACCTGGTTGCATGTCACAAATGGTTGCTGGTATCTTAAATCTTGTCTTGGCAATTCCCTAGGGTGCAGGAACAGATGAAGGTTGCCTGATTGAAATTTTGGCTTCTCGCACCAATGAAGAGATTCGTCGCATTAATGAGAACTACAAACTTCGTAAGTAGTGCAAAAGGCCAGGCCTTGTCCTGCTGTCTGACAGTGGTGTTGTGTGTGTGCAGGCAGACATGGAGGAGTCTGGGGAGCTTTTGAGTGCGACAAATTGGCTAATCTAGCTGTGGCTATTTGTCCAGAGAGAAGCTAGGCTAGAATTTCACCAGCAACTGAATTGATGTAAATAAAATGGGGAGGAATGTTCTATCTGTCAGGGGGATGTATGGCTCTCTTGCCAGTTTCTTACTCTCTGTGCTTCTTATTTGGAGGCTGTAGCACTAATTACGATGGCTGGAGTGCTGCAGTGATGCTGAGAGCCCTGGGCACAGTTCTGTACTTAGCCAGGTTATGGCTGGTAAGTGTTGTGGGCAGCATCCATGTGGTTGCCCTGCTCCTAACAGATGCCCTGTGTGTGTGTTCTTGCTAGAATATGGCTGCTCCCTTGAGGATGACATCGTATCTGACACATCTTCCATGTTTCGAAGGGTTCTCGTGTCTCTCGCAACGGTGAGCCAAGCAGAGGGGAGGTGGGGGTGAATCTTCCTGCAGGAAGGGAACCTCTGCATTTGGTGGTGAGGAGCTTCAGGCTGGCTTTTCTTCCACTTCTCACTGTGTGTATCCCATTACTTGCTCTTCAAGCCCAGCTTCTGCAGGGAAAGGACTCTGACTCTGGGTATGCATGAGTGCCGTGGCTTTTTTCAAACGTCCCAGTAAAGTGGGTTGCTGCTTGTTTCGGGAGGAAGCCCAAAGCAGATCTGAGCCACACTGCACTGTGTTTGTAAGCCAGTGTTCACTCTGAAGGACTCCATTGTCCATCTCCAGTAACTGTTCCTGAATGAGGAATTTTCAGGAGTTGCTTCCAGAAAATGCTCTGGTGAACTGAGTCTTCTATCCTTGTATCTTTGCAGGGAAACAGAGAGGAGGGAACATATGTGGATCATGCTCTTGCTCAGCAAGATGCTCAGGTGTGTAGTAATGTGCTTCCTTGCAAGTGCAATCTGTGCCTCTGTGATGCGTGGTGAAGAGAAGCCTATGTGTGAAATGGGAATAATTGTTCTGGTCTTCTTTGCAAGTCTATAATGAGAGGTCTCTAGACAGGCTGGTTACTTGGCAGGACAATGACATTTCAGTTGTGAGTTGCCATTCCTGATTGGTGCTTGTCTAGACCACAGATATTTTCCAACAAGTAAAGGCCAGCAGTGCTCTAGCACCAATGAATTAAAAATCTCCTGTACGCCCAGTCTTCTCCATGAGACTTACTTTGTCATCCATAATGTCTTTAAGTGCCTGTACGAAGCAGGGGAGAAGAAATGGGGAACAGATGAGGTGCAGTTTATGTCCATCCTCTGTACACGGAACAGGAATCACCTACTGAGAGGTAGGACCCCTCCACAATGTCCTGGATTTTTTTATCCTTCCTTGTTTGTGTATGATGCTTTTGTAGGAGCTTCGTAGGTGTTCAGTAAGGGTGAACTCTTCTGAGACAACAGGTGTCCTAGAGAGAGCCCCACTGCATCCATTCCATTCAGGCTGATTTATTCCCTCCTGAGACTAAAAGGGACTTTAGAAACCATAAGTAGGATTTGCTACTGCTCCAGCATGAAAAGTGGAGATCATGAAGTGTGACTGCCATTGGGGCAGGGCAGAAGGATGCTAAGAATTTAAACTGCCAGTGTTAAGTAGCAGGTCTTGAAAATGGTAGCAGCTGTGATAGACCAATTAGCAAGACAGGTGGCAATTAAAATTAATTATTTCTGTGGGATGGTCCTGATTTAGCTAACAATGCTGTAGGAATGGAGCAATGTTCGTATAGCCTACAGGGAGCTTGTTCTTGCCAAGTGGTCCTTTGAATCTCTGACTTTCCATCATGGACTCTTCCTCCTAGTTTTTGATGTCTACAGAGGCATTGCTAATAAGGACATAACAGACAGCATTAAATCTGAGATGTCAGGAGACCTGGAAGATGCTCTGCTAGCTGTGGGTGAGTGCTCTGCTTTTAAACATTGTCTACAAAATAATGAAATAATTAGAGGTGTTGTATCTTCCCTTGACTGGCTCTTACATAGTTTCAGGAAGCAGACATGGTTTGTCTTTTTTTTTTTTTTTATGCATTCAAAGCCAGGCTGGATAGGTCCTTGAGCATCCTGGTGTAGGGGGAGGTGTCCCTGCCTGTTGCAAGGGGTTGGAACTAGCTGATCTTAAAGGTCCCATCCAACCCAACCCATACTATGATTCTATGCTTTACAGATCCAATCTGGTGAGAAAGCGTTGTGCTTTGTGATACAGTGTACTTGGCCAAGGGATGCTTTGGCAGCAGAGACTTCCTGTCAGGAGGCATTAAAGCATTCAAGCAAATACTGCTGTGCACCATGCACAGAGATATCAGCTTGCCGCGTGTCACTGACTGTGGATGTTGCACTGCTGTTTGTTAGCCTTGAGTTGCATCTTGACAGAAGAAACACCTGCAGCCAGAAAGTGCTGCAGAAGCGTAGAAAACCTGCTTTTACTGACCTTAATTCTCTTGTTCTTGTCTCTCCTTACAGTAAAGTGCATGCGAAACAAGCCTGCGTACTTTGCTGAAAGACTGTATAAATCCATGAAGGTAAACAGCTTCTGGAGTAAGATTGCTTTCTTCTTTCTTGCATTTTCATGCTCAAGTCAGTAGCATCGTGGCAATCATGAGATAGAAACTGCAGCCAGTCAGGAAACTGGCTTTTCTAGAAAAGCTCAGGCTTTTCTGCAGATCAGGGTAATAGTCATACGCAGGAGCAAGCTGCTAATGGATCTCTCCATTAATGCAAAAATGCTCTAATTAAGAACAGCTTCTGCACAAGACCAGGCGCTTTGTGTCTGTCAGTGATTTCTCCAAAAGGTTTTGTGGTTAGCTGTACGTGGCTGCTTTGCTTTTTAGGGCCTGGGAACAGATGACAACACGTTGATCAGAGTGATGGTGTCCCGCTCAGAAATAGATATGCTGGATATCAGAAGAGAATTCCTGACCATGTATGGAAAGTCTCTCTACTCCTTCATTAAGGTAAACTTTTCCATGCTAGACACAAAAAGCTGGATTTGCTGAGTGCCCCTTGACACCTGTTGGGTATTTTAGAGCAGCTGAGATTAAGCAGGCATGTATCCTCTCCTCTTTCCTTTTCTGCGCTTTCCTTCTGTTCTGCTGTCATCTGTTCCTTCCTTTTCCACTCTTCCCTTTTCTGATCTTGTATTCTTTATTGTCTTTTGTTCATATGTCATCTGGTGTCACCTCTTCCGCTCTAAGCTTTTCTCTGTTCTCCCTGCGCTCTTTCCCTTGCCCTTTTTAGATCTCCTCTTCTTACCTGTATCCTCTCTTCTGTTCTGCCCTCTTTCTTATCCCCTCTCATTCGTCACTCTTCTGTTCTTCCCTCTTACAAGCTCATCTCTTCCATCTTTTCTTTGTTCTGCTCTATCTTTCCTGTCCTTCTCTCCCCTCCTTTTTATTGTCCCTGCTCCTCTCTCTGTCCTTCTCTTTTCCCTTCTTTCCTCTCTTCTCATTTGTTCACCTTTATGTTCCCAGGGAGACTGCTCAGGAGACTACAGGAAAGTTCTTCTGAAACTCTGTGGCGGTGAGGATTAGAGGATGCCTGCTGTATTTCCTGTGCTATGGGAAGGAGGGGATCATAAGGATTTCTCTCAGTTGTTTTTTTTTTTTTCTCCAAATAGCTCATTAATTGCTATGAGTAGTGACTTTGATTAATTAATGCTCTTATTGGGTAATGGCAGTTCCATTTTACCCTTAACTTTTGCATTTTTGCTTGCAACACCCCCTTTGTATACTAATTGAGCTAGTAAAGCCTCATTTAAACAGTATGTTTTAGCCAAATCTATGCAAACTTTATTATTTCCTTGCAAGCTGTCCCTCTGCCTTTGCATTTACCAGTAAATCCTGTCAAATGAAGAAAATTCGGATGCAGAATGTAGGAATTGGCAGAGGGAAAAATTGACTTTGTCATTATATGGAGAGAATGCAGGCTTGCTTCAGCTTTTGGAAGATAATTCACCCATCCTCCAAAAAAATCATCTAAAATAGAATCAGATCTGATGTCATAGAATCATTTAGGTTGGAAAAGACCTCTAAGATCACAAAGTCCAATCCCAACCCACCCCCACCATGCCCACTAGCCATGTCGCTCAGTGCCACATCTCCACGGTCCTTGTAAAGCTCCAACTTGTCAGCTTGCTCTCTGAGTGTGGAGCATGAACAGCCTTGCTGTGCTTTGTGTGCTGCCTATCGATCCGGAGGTGGGGAAGCTGCCCCTGGTGACTGCAGAAGGAACTCGAGCTGTGCTATGCCTGGTTACAGGTCAGCCTTATCTTGGTCTGTCTGACTTGACTAGTGGGAGTGTAAACCATCAGGCTTGTATGTCAAGTCTTTGCTCTCCCATCAATTGCTGTCATTGGAACGGTACCTATGAGGGAATGACCTGTCCATAAAGCGCATCTCCTCAGCGCTGCCTGCTGCCTCGCACTGAGCTGCCTGGTTCTGGGGTCACACACCAAATCGTGCCAGCACTGCCTGCTGGGACTGCTGGATAACACTGCGGTTAGAAACTCTGGTTTTGGTGCCTTTGTGTGATGTGAAATTCCCTACCAAGCTCCGAAATAAATTTTTCTCCTAAGCCCTACACTCCTGTCTGCTAAGCTGTGAATACTACAGAACGTGGTTTGTTTTTGCAAGTGTTTGTAACTGTTGGTGTATAATGCTCATCACAGACCGCCTGCTTGTCTCCACAGTGCTCAGGGGCTTTGCTGAGCTGTGGGCAGGCCCCACAGTGCAGCCCCATGGCGCAGCCCCACATCTGGTGATGGACTGAAGCTGGAGCCTCCTGGCACAAGAGGACGCTCCTGCCCCACAGAAGGGCTCGCAGCTCCAATGCAGTTCCACTGCCCTCAGTGCTGCAGAGGAGGTAGAGCTGCCTCCAAGCGATGAATGGAGCCCACCCAACCTTACACCTTGTGTGGTTCACCGTGCGAGGCCAGCAGGAAGAAACGTGGGCACAGGTGATGCTGCTGGGGGACACGTGAACGGCATCAGAAGTGACTGCAGAGCTCTCGGTGTGGGTCAGGGGCGTGGAGGCCCAGGTGGTGCTGTGGGACAGGTGTGAAGAACGGGGCACTGGTGCTGCAAGTCAGTGCTGGTGGCTGGGCCTTGGGTTCTGAGGCCCTTGGGACTGGCTGTTCCCTCACTCTGCTGTCATGGTGGGGGCTGCAGCACCCCAACATGTCACCCGGCTGCTGCCAGAATGGCAGGGCTGAGGAGAGGGCTGAAGTGCAGCCCAGTGGAAAAAGGGGAAAGTCAGCTTCTTGGGTGGGGGATGCCAGGGGGTTCTGTCTGCAGCCTGGAGCAAGGACAGCACAGGCATAAGAGAGGGACAGGCAGGGGCCAGGAAGGGAAAGGGATAGGGGTAGGGACGGGACAGGGATAAGGGCAAAGAAGGGTGTAGGAGCAGGGACAGGATGGGCAGAAAAGGGGCAGGACAGTATTGCAGCTATTGTAGGAGACATGAGCATGCAGGAAGGACAGGAAGGGACTCTGAGCATCCCAAGGGGGGCAGTGAGCACGAACAGAGGAGGAATGGAGAGGGTAACAGGGATAGGTGTGAGCTCGCACAGGAGCAGCCCTGGAGGGGCACAGAGGTGCTGTGGGTGTGCAGGGAGGGGAGGCTGAGGGCAGAGTGCTAAGGGGGTGGGCCAATTCCAGAATCTGGGTTTGGTGCAAGGTGCAGATGTGCTTCTTCATCATGTGTGTGGAAACAGTGGCCAAGAGGGCTTTCTCCATCCCCTTCCCAGCAGTGGAGGTGATGTGGGGCCCTTGGTCCACATGAACCGGACAGCGCCAGTTCATGCGCTGCACTCTGCTGCTTCAGGCTGTGCCCCAGTGCTGGGAGCTGTGCTCCACGTGGCACAGGAGCCCCCTGGGTGCCCACTGCCTTCCTGGCTCAGGATGGCCCCATGTCCCCCAGGCAGCATCCGTTCTCCTGCCTCAATTTCCCTAGCAGATCCTACTTGGGACAGACACGGGAGACCCCAGGGAACAGGGGTGGGATGAGAACATCGGTTCATTGCCTTCCCACCACACAAGGAGGCCCAAAGGGATGAAGGAATCCCAGTTCCATGCACCTAGTGCTGCACGTGGCCCTGACGCAGGACCTGCAGGGAGATGGGGCCCATGAGGACACAGGCTGGACTCCGACCCCATGACGTGGGGGCAGTGGGGTGGGAGCATCCAGGCCACTTCCTGGGGCAGGTGCCACCTGCAGACCCACGTCAGTGGTGGCCTCAAGAGGTGATGGCCCACGACAGCCCAGTCCGAAGCCACTGACCCATGCCACACAAGGGGAGAAAACAAACACCAGCACCCAGGCTTGCTGCCAGCCCCCCCCCAGCCAGACACCTCAGTTTCCTATGCCTGGCTGCGCAGGGCCCACTGGCCCGTGGTTCCTGCTGGGCAAGGGTCAGTCCAGTGCACAAAGGACTGGATATCTGAGGGGGGCACTGAGCACTGGGCAGGGTGGTGGGCACACACATCTGTGCGCAGGGGTGTGCAAACACACAGTGGTTCCCAGTTGCACACAGTGCTGGTGTGCAACTGGTTTGGGCCGGGCTCTTTAGGATTTGGAGCAGATGGGGTGAGTCCAAACAGGGCCATCCCCGAGGGTGGGTGACCCAATGCCAGGGAGATGTGGGTGTTCTGGAGGCTGCCGGTGCTATGTGTAGCCCCTGCATAGGGACTGGAGCATCACGGCGGCGCCAACCCACAACTGGCAGAGGGCCGGCGCTGCACTGGAGCAGAACCTGACCCTTGTCTCGGGCTGCACCGGACTGCACTGTGAGCAGCGCCGGGGCTGGACCGGGGCCACGTCGGGCTGTGCCGTGGGCCGCACCCAGGGACGCGTTAGGTGCATACTGGGGCGTATCGAGACGCGGCCGGCCCATACCGGAGCCCGGCCCGCTCTGTTCCCGCACGTGGTCTCGTGGCGCGCCGCCCGCGCAAGGACCCGGCGGGCGCGCCGCAGCCGCAGAGCGGTGCTGACCAATCGCAGCGGGGCCACGCCCCCCCGGCTCCGAGCTGGCCAACGGGCGCTGCGAGCCGGCTTCCACGTCATGAGGGGGCGGGCTCTGGGTGGCGGCAGGCTATAAAGGCGGAAAGGGCGGCAGACAGCAGCGCTCGTTGGAGGTGGCGGGGGTTGGGGGGTGGCGGGGGAGCGTAAGGAAGCGGAGCGCGGCGTCCCGCGTGGTGCGTCCCGGCCTTCCCGCCCAGCGCCGTGCTGTCGGTGAGCGGTGCGGCCCGGAGGGGCCTCGCGTAGCGGCGGGACCGGGGCGGGAGGGAACGGCCGTGCACGGGAAGGGCGCTGAGGCCCCGCTGTCCGCCCGCAGGATGAGTCGTCCGCCGCCGCCATGGAGCCCGGCCCGGCCCTGAGCGCCCGCGGCCGCCCGCCCCGCCGGACAGCCCTATAGCAGCAGCAGCAGCAGCCCCGCATCCCGCCCGCCGCGCAGCCTATTTAATTCCCCGCCGTAATTTATTGTAGCTCTCCCTTAGCTCCTCCTCTGCTCACACCCTCTCATAACCCCGGAGCGCTGGCCATGGAGCTGCTCTCCCCCGGGCCCACCGCCGGGCTCACGGCGCTGCTGGCCGGCACAGCACAGAGCGTGCCCGCCGCCCCGCTCACCTCCTTCCTCTGGATGCTGGTGCTGGGCTTCGTCATCGCCTTCATCCTGGCCTTCTCGGTGGGCGCCAACGATGTGGCCAACTCCTTCGGCACGGCGGTGGGCTCGGGCGTGGTGACGCTGCGGCAGGCCTGCATCCTGGCCAGCATCTTCGAGACGGTGGGCTCCATGCTGCTCGGGGCCAAGGTCAGCGAGACCATCCGCAAAGGGCTGATCGACGTGGAGATGTACAACGCCACGCAGAAGCTGCTGATGGCGGGCTCCATCAGCGCCATGTTTGGTGAGCTCCCGCACTAGGGGCGTCCCATGCCCTGTGTGACACCCATGCGTGCCCTGCGGCTCCTTACCGCCTTCCTCTTGCCTTCCAGGGTCGGCCGTGTGGCAGCTTGTGGCTTCGTTCTTGAAGCTTCCCATCTCGGGTACCCACTGCATCGTTGGAGCAACCATTGGTTTTTCGTTGGTGGCCCAAGGGCAAAAAGGCGTCAAATGGTCCGAGCTGCTAAAAATCGGTGAGTTGGGCGAGGTGACGGCTCTGGGAGCAGCATGACCACCTCTGCGCATGGCACCAGCTCATGCCAAGGCTTTCCTCCTGCAGCGGGGGACTAACGGCACCTCTTTTCTCCTAGTGTTGTCCTGGTTCATCTCACCCCTCCTTTCTGGCATCATGTCTGCTGTCCTCTTCTTCCTTGTCCGTAGGTTCATTCTCCGCAAGGTAAGGATGGCCCAGCTATGCTGACAGCCGGGGCTGCGGGGGCTCCTGCTGCTTGCTGATTTGTTTGCTTGGTTGCGTGCATCAGCTCTGCAGTGTGTCTGTGTGTCCTTGTGGCTGAGTGAGCTCTCACCCCAGAGCCTGGGGCTGCTCTTGTCCCGTGAGGTGGGGACCAGAAGATAAGGAGGTTTTCCTTGCCTCCTCCAAAACATCTGGGCTGTTTGAACAGGGGCAGCTGCAGCTTTGCTGCTGGAATTGATAAGGTTGGAGCTGCGTGCCAGGCTTTTCTGGACTCACGTGAGGCTCTCGTGCTGCAGTGGAAGGCAACAAGTGATGACAGAGGCTTTTTTTGAAGCCAGGAGGGCCAAAATTGTCCCTCGTGCCTGGAAACTGTGCTTCCCTCCGCAGGAGAGGCAGCCTGAGCAGCCCACACCTCCAGGCTGTTCTGCCGCAGCCACTTCTCCACTGCTGCAGGTTTCAGCCTCCTGAAGTCAGGATTCTGGGTGCTGCTTTATGCATGGCTTATGGCAGCGTCACTTTGCGCTCCCTTTAGCTTGTGTGATCTGCTTCGGTGTTTGGAGGAACCACTGCCCCGCAGACATGGAAGCATTTCCACCCCAAACCACCGGAGAGCAACAGGTCCGGTGCAAGGGCTGTGCTGGGGGCAGCCACATGAGGACCCTCTGGTCACTGTGGGCCGTTCTGTCCCAGCAGCTGAAAGCTGTGCTCAAAGCTCCCTAGCCAAATTGCTCCGTATTCCTCTCTGCCCGAAACCTTGCCTGGTGGCAGCAGCCCCCTGAGGGGGTGGTGAGACACCAGGGGAATCCAAGGACTCTGTGCTGGAAAAGATTTCTGCTATTTGGAGGGTCTGAAAGTCCAGGAAGAAAGGGGTCTGGCACCCAGAATATTGAAGGAGAGGGCAGCTCTGGGGGTCATTTCTTGGAGGTGACAAACGTGAAGCACGGTGATCCCTCAGGTTGGAGGTTTTCTGCTGGCTGTCCAGAGCACCCAGCTCCAGTGTTATTTAGAAGTGCTTTGTTCTGCACATTTCAGTTTAAACTGATTTTAGGTCTGGAAGAACTACTTCTGCTCCAAGAGATGTTAAGATCTTATCGCTGTGCTTTCTGCCTGGCAACCCTTTTAAAACACTCCAGCGTCACTGCTGTGGGAGCAGCCTTGCATAACTGCCCTTTCAGAGCTCTGCTTGCCACCTCCTGCTTCCCGCTGTCCCTCGGCGCTCTGCAGCAGTTGGTGTTGGCACCAGCACGGAGCTGCTGGGCAGCGCTGGGATTAGGTGCTCCTGCTGCCTCTGGGCGCAGGTCTGCGGGGCAGTAAGCTGCTTGTGAGATGAGGGCTTTGTTGTTCTGCCCGAGTCAGTGGGAAAGAGACAAAAGCTTTGTCTGAGGAACTCTTTTCTCTGAAAGCATACAGCGGGGTGAAAAACCCCATGCAGCTGGAGCGTGAGGAGGGGGACGTGGAGGCCTCCAGCCCAGAGCTGTGCAGCCCCTGGGGTACCCAGGGAGACCTGTGCTCTGCAGCAGCAAACGTTGTCTTGCAGGCGGACCCCGTCCCCAACGGCCTGCGTGCTCTGCCCGTCTTCTACGCCTGCACCGTGGGGATCAACCTCTTCTCCATCATGTATACTGGCGCACCCTGTAAGTACACACCGCAACGCTTGAAACCTCACTTTGGAAATTCTTGATGAAGCCTCCATTAAATGCCCGATTTACCCCTTTTTGCTTTTCAGGGCTGAATTCTCCTAGAAGGCGGCTGGCCTGTGCCGGTTTCAGAAGGCGGCAGGCTAGCGTGCACTGAGTTCTGGGCTAGATAGGTGCCTGACTGAACTAAACCCCACAGAGCTTTCCCCCTAGAGCTGCAGATAGTGACATCCCCCCCTGAGCTGTGCTAGGAGCCGGGTACCCAGACGCTGCTGGGCTCCCCGTGGCCCCATAGCGAGGAGCGGGGCCAGAGGCTCTTGCTGCACACCCAGCCCCTAGGAGTAAACTAATTATCCCTGAGGCTTCCTGGCGAGAAGAGCTGGTGTGCTGCAGCTGGCACCTGTGCTGAGAAGAGGAGCTCGTCCCACAGTTTGCAGCCCCTTTGGGAACGGCAAATTGAAATGTTTGCCTGGCTGTTGTGTAGGGGGATGGCCGGGCAAGGCACGGCCATGACACCCACTGGCCTGGCACGCAGTGAGCAGTGCCCACAGACCTGAGGGCAGGTGGTGCAGGAAAACACATAAATCATAGCTTCCATCAGGCAGAGCTGCTCAGCGTGAGCTGTTTTCAGTCTCAGTGGGTTTCCTGTTGTGGAACAGTGGAAGAGGTCATCGGAGGCTGGAGGTGGAGTGACAGGAGGCAGTGTTGGCTTCTGATGGTTTTGTCTGTAAACAGTGCCTGGAAGGCTCCGGGGGGTGTTTGCTTCCCTGCAGCATCCACAGGAGGAGGGGGAGGCAGCAGTGGGGCTTGCATCAGGGGCTGTAGCCTCCAGCTTTCTGCTCTGGGCTCATGGTGCTGTGCAGCTGGCATGTTGGTGCAGAGGGTTGCTGTTGCTGCCTGTAGCGGGGCCACCCCCTGCTCGGGGGCTGCGTGTCAGCCCCTGCTGAAAGGCACTCATCACTGGATCATGGAGCGCCTCAGGTTCCTCCTGCGGGGCAGGTGTTGGAGCAGGAGCTTTGGAGCAGGAGCAGGATGGGATGTGGTGGAGAAATGCCCTTTGTGGAGCTGCTGAGGCCCCTGGCTCTCCAGTGGCAGCAGCTGAGGTCCCCTGTGCGCCAGGCAGGCAGCGTGGTGCTGCAGCAGCCGTGCCGCTGTTCTCTTTGACATTGCAGCAAGGCAGGACACAGGGCTGCGCACGGCGGCCGAGCCTGGCTGAGGGTATTCCTGTTGCTGCTCAGGCAGAATGCACACCGGGTGCTAATCGGGTTTGGCTGCAGGAGGGAGGGAAAGTGCCTGACCATGTGGAAGAGATTAGCTTTCTGTGGGGGAGATTCCAGCCCGGTGGGGCTCTGTGTGGTCAAGCTCTTGTTTTCTTTGTGGTCTCCAGGCTAGGGGAGCAGAATCAGGCATGGAGGGGTCCGCCGCCCCGGGGGTTTCAAGATCCCTTGTTTTATTTCCTAGTGCTGGGCTTTGACAAACTGCCTCTCTGGGGTATCCTCCTCATTTCGGCGGGGAGTGCTGTTGTCTGCGCTCTCGTCGTCTGGTTCTTTGTATGCCCAAGAATGAAGAAGAAAATCGAACGTAAGTACCTGCCGTTGTGCAGTTCTCTGGGGCAGGGCACGCTCCTGCTAGCAAACTCCTTTTTTGCAGCGGCCGATCTCATTAGCCACGGGGCTGTTCTTAGCAGGGATCTGCAGCTTCACTTATCACTTAAGCTGCTCCGCACACCCTGAGTTGCTGAGTGCATGCAGCCATGCTGACAGCCCCGCGTACCTCTGGCCGGCCCCACGGCACGAGGGGCACCCCAGATTCCTGCTGGGAGCAGCGCCGTGCTGCTGGCTGGCAGCCCAGGGCCCTGCCTGTGCTGTGGGCTGCTAACCTTTAATCCCCGTGTACCTGGAGATCAATGTGGATTGCGAGACAGAGCTGTGCAAGCTGGTGAAATCCTCCCCCCGTGGCAGAAATACCTGCTGAAAGATGTCCCTGACAGCAGTCCTGTAGCTCTAGAGCAGCACGGGAGGGCTGCGTGCTCTCGCATACAGACATAGCATGCAGCCTACTTCCTCATTTATGGACCTGTAGGCGAGGGGATAACAAGTGTCCTTGTCAGCTGCTGTAATTGGGGTGTGACTGACAGTTTTATGGCTGCCCTTGGAACCCTTCCAGCTGCCAGAGCTCCACACAGCTGCTCCCTGTGGGGCAGGCTCCCTCCTCTGCCTGCAGCATGCATCCTCCTTCATTCCAGCCCATGGGAGTGGGGAGCAGCCTCGGCTTCCAGGGCTTGGTGAGCTGCCCTTGGAAAGCAGAGGTGAATCGGGATGTTTGGGCTCGCAGCTTCATGATGGAGAGGGGACAGAGAAGCTTGGGGGGACCCCAGGAGGGGGTGGGGTGCTGGCCCAGCGTGGGTGACCGCATGGAAGCGGTGATGGCTCATGTTGTGGCAGCAGGGCAGGGTGGCCTGAGGGAGGATTGTTTGTCGGGAGAGGGATCTGTGCCCGAGGAATAACCGGCAGAAGCCCTGTCACGGTGCTCACCACACCCCGTGTGGGTGTGCGGGGGCTAAAAATAGGAGATGAGCTGGCTTGTGACAGCCTGGCTGCCGCGTGTTGGACAAGGTATGACTGATGAGCATTGAGGTTGAAGGAGAGCAGCAAAGTTCAAGATTCAGGAGAAGCTGTAAACCAATTGTTCTGCCATAAATGTGAGCCGGGGGGGGGGGGGGCACGATCCAGGGCAGGTGTGGCTCCATGGCCGTGCCGAGGGCAGGGGTGTAACAGCAGCTGCCTCTCTGCAGGAGAGATAAAATCGAGTCCCTCTGAAAGTCCCCTGATGGAGAAGAATAGCAGCCTGAAGGAGGAGCGCGAGGAGCCCAAGGTGCCCCTGGGCGATGCTCCCACGGGCGATGCCAAGAGCCCCACTGCCGAGGCGGGGTCTGCTGCGCCGCAGCGGGCGGTCGTGGAGGAGAGGACAGTGTCCTTCAACCTGGGGGACGCGGAGGAGGCCCCAGAGCAGCTCCCAAGCATCGACCTGAAAGAAACCAATGTGGATGGTGGTGAGTGCTGGGGGCTGCGGTGGGGCTCCCCTGGGGCTCTGGTTGGGCGCTCACCCCTTTCTCTTTTAGCAGGAGCTGTTCAGTTGCCCAATGGAAACTTTGTGCAGTTTCACCAGCCCATGGGCCACCACCTGAGCTCCAGCGGACAGTACCACACCGTGCACAAGGACTCGGGGCTGTATAAGGAGCTGCTGCATAAACTGCACCTGGCCAAAATGGGGGACTGCATGGGGGACTCAGGGGACAAGCCCCTGCGCCGCAACAACAGTTACACGTCCTACACCATGGCCATCTGTGGCATGCCCCTGGACTCCCTCCGGGCCAGGGAGGGTGAGGAGATGGAGAAGCTGACGTGGCCCGTGGCAGACACCAAGAAGCGGGTCCGCATGGACAGCTACACCAGCTACTGCAATGCGGTGGCTGACGTGCACCCCACTGCCGATGTGGATCTGAATGCTGCCCAAGTGGAGATGGGCCTAGGGGACAGGAAGGGCAGCAGCAGCTCCCTGGAAGAGTGGCATGACCAGGACAAGCCCGAGGTGTCCCTCCTCTTCCAGTTCCTGCAGATCCTTACGGCCTGCTTTGGCTCTTTTGCTCATGGTGGCAACGATGTCAGGTCAGTACCAGCAGTGCCATGGCTGCTGCTGGAGCTCTGAGCCGCACCCTGGCCCCTGAACTGCTTGCCTTTCTCTTGCAGCAATGCCATCGGCCCCCTGGTCGCGCTTTACCTGGTCTATCAGACGGGTGACGTGGCCACCAAGGTGGCAACCCCCATCTGGCTGCTGCTCTACGGGGGTGTGGGGATCTGCATCGGGCTGTGGGTGTGGGGCCGCAGGGTCATCCAGACCATGGGCAAGGACCTGACTCCCATCACGCCGTCCAGGTAAGGTGGAGCTCGTGGGGACTGTGTGCTGGGCAGGGGGGAATCTTGCTCCCTTCCAGTGCAGCTTGTGGGCAACGCCTCCTTGCACATCCACCCTGTTCTGCAGAGGGTGGATGGCCACCCCCACCATGCGGGGTCTGTCTGCACAGTGTAGGGGGCTGCCCCCCGCTGTGGGGTGGGTGTGTGGGGTGGGCTCTGTCTCACCTCCCCTCCTGCTCTCATCTCCACAGTGGCTTCAGCATCGAGCTGGCATCTGCCCTGACTGTGGTGATCGCCTCCAACGTGGGCCTCCCCATCAGCACCACACACTGCAAGGTAGGGCGAGGGGCTGCCAGCTGAGCATGGCTCCCTCCACCTCCCAGTGCTCCTGGAAGGGCTGCGAACCTTGGGGCTGGGAATTGCAGGTGGCTGAGCTCCAGCCCTGGGGCTGAGCGGTGGGGCTAGGGGGGGTAGCGGGGGGTGCTGCACTGAGCAGGGCCCTCCCCGCAGGTGGGCTCGGTGGTGTCGGTGGGCTGGCTGCGCTCCAGGAAGGCGGTGGACTGGCGCCTGTTCCGCAACATCTTCATGGCCTGGTTCGTCACCGTGCCCATCTCAGGCCTCATCAGCGCTGCCATCATGGCCCTCTTCAAGTTCGCTGTGCTGGGGCCGTGAGGCTGTGCCGCCACGCTGTGCCTGCTTGCTGCTGCCCCGGGGGGGGGACACAGCACCCACCCCCTGGCCATGGAGCTCCCTCCATTCCTCTGCGTGTCGTCACCGATGTCTCTTTATGGTTTATTTTTTTAACGTTCCGTGTCTCTAGAAGTGGGCTGAGCAGTGCCGGGCTGTCCTGCTGCTCCCAGCCTTAGCCTAGCAGTGACGAGGGCCACTTTACTTTTTTATCCCCCTCCCCCCGTTTGACCCGGACTCCTGCAGTGACCCCCTGGGGGGCCGCGGGCTGTGCTGCGCTCGGCTTTGCCCCCCTGCACTGCTGCTACCTCGGACTCAATAAAGGTTTCCTTCGTACGCCAGTGCTGTGCCTCACTTCGGCGGGGGAGGGAGGGGAGTTGTCTCTCGCCCTCGGCGCGGGCCGGGGCTGTGAATGCTGATTAAGGGCCCCGCGTGTGACCCTGCCGTCATGGGATGTGCGGGGCGAGGGGGGAGCTTATCGGGGCCCTGCAGCACCGGTGTTGGGCTGAGGGCTGACTGAGGCAGCGGCCTTTGTTGGGGGGCTCGGGCTCTGTGGGGTTGGGGTTGCCCAGGGCCAGGCCTTGACCCCCAGTTAATGATTGCCCGTTGC
>NC_034429.1:4648517-4663085 GCF_002078875.1 Numida meleagris | reverse complement strand
GGCACACACACAAGCAGGACACCCCTGCACTGCTCACTGCTCTCGCAGGGGGCTGGTGTTCGACGCGCTCTATGGGAACCTGCTGAAGGTGGACTCGCACGGCAACCTGCTGGTCTGCGCCCACGGCTTCCGCTTCCTCCGGGGGTCTGTGTGTATTTTTTTTGGGGGGTGGGGGTCCCTCAGTAGTGCTGGGGTGTGGGTTGGAGGGGCTGAGTGGCCTCGTGCCCCCTTCACAGGGCTGAGATCCTGCACTACTACCCCAACAAGTTCATCCAGCGGGACGACATGAAGCGCTTCCACATCCTCAATACCCTCTTCAACCTCACAGGTGAGCTGTGCCCCACCCCCCCCCCCCAGCCCCCCCCCCCCCCCCCAGCCCCAGACCTCCCCCTGTTTTGGGGTGCTGCCCCCCTGCACCCTCCTCACAGCCCTCTCCCACGGCAGAAACCTACCTCTACGCCTGCCTTGTGGACTTCTTTTCCAACTGCCCCAGATATATCAGGTGAGCGGGACGTGGGGGTCTTCAGCGAGGGGAGGGCTCTGGGGGTCCCCCCGGGGTGCAGCGCCTTCACCCTCTATTTCCCATTTTTCTCCCCATTTTTAGCTGCAACACTGGCTACAGGCACGGGAACCTCTTCATGTCCTTCCGCAGCATGTTCCAGGACGTGCGAGAGGCCATGGACCAAGTGCACCTCTCAGTAGGGCTGTGGGCAGCGCTGGGGGACCCCATGGCCCCAGCAGGTTTGGAGAGGGGACCCCAACCCTCTGCCACCCCCTCATCACCCGTCCTCCTCTGCAGGGCTGCCTGAAGGAGAAGACGTTGGAGAACCTGGAGAAATATGTGGTGAAAGATGTGAGTGTTTATGACCACCTCCCAGCCCTGAGACCCTCTTCAGTCCCCATGTCCCCTCCCAATCCCTATTTCCCTGACCCGGTGCTCTCACTGTGCCCCTGCAGCCCCATGTGCCACTGCTGCTGAGCCGCATGAGGGAGGTGGGGAAGGTGTTCCTGGCCACCAACAGTGACTACAACTACACCGACGTGAGTGGTGGCACTGCTGTTGGGGGGGGAGCTGGGCTCGGGTTTCCCACCCCCACAACCCTGCTGCGCTCCCAGGTGACGCTGCGTGTCGTTGCAGGCCATCATGTCCTACCTGTTTGACTTCAGGGACGAGGTGAGGGGACAGCCATGTTGGGGCTGGGGGGTGCTCCACCCAACCGTGTTCACCCCGTGTCACCTGCCCCCTTTCCCCCCAAAGCAAACTGGGACCCCCCCACGGCCCTGGCGCTCCTATTTCGACCTCATCGTGGTGGACACCCGCAAACCGCTCTTCTTTGCCGAGGGCACCGTCCTGCGCCAAGTCAACACGG
The DNA here is from genome assembly GCF_002078875.1 of Numida meleagris. NCBI lineage: Eukaryota > Metazoa > Chordata > Aves > Galliformes > Numididae > Numida > Numida meleagris. Next base: position 4,661,715 of record NC_034429.1, on the reverse strand, counting down.
TGGGGACCCAGGCGCCGCGCATCCCTCACCCCCACAAGCCGGCACTGAGCAGGCACAGGTGATGGTGACACAGTGGGGTGCTCTGTGCTCACAGGACACAGGGAAGCTGCGTATCGGGACCTACACAGGGCCCCTCCAGCACTGCGCTGTCTACTCCGGTGGTGAGTGCCTGACTGGGTGACACAGTGGCATAGGGATGTGGCAGCATGGGAACATGGTGGCACGGGAACATGGTGGCACAGGAACATGGTGGCACAGGGATGCAGTGATACGGGGATGCAGTGACAGAGGGATGCGGTGACACAGGGACACAATGGCATAGGGACATGGTGACCCCGTGCCCAGCCATCCTGTTGTCCCAGGCTCATCAGACTTGGTGTGTGACCTGCTGGGCGTGAAGGGCAAGGACATCCTGTACATGGGGGACCACATCTTCGGGGACATCCTCAAGTCCAAGAAGCGGCAGGGCTGGCGCACCTTCCTGGTGGTGCCTGAGCTGGCCCGTGAGCTGCAGGTGTGGACAGAGAAGAGCGGTGAGCAGCCCTGGCCATGCCCTCCCCTCCCTGCGGGACCCTCTGCCTTCCTCAGGGGCACAGCCAGCCCCAGGGACGGCTGCGGTGCCAGCACTGAGCTGGAGCTTTGTCTTGGCAGAGCTGTTTGAGGAGCTGCGGAACCTGGACCTCTTCCTGGCAGAGCTGTACCAGTGAGTGGGCACTGGGGCACCATGGGGTCCCTGTGCTTTTGTGGGGGGGGGGGGGGAACACAAAGGCCCCTTGGTGAGCCCCCCACTCCCACCCACAGGCACTTGGACAGCGGCAGCAGCGAGCGCCCAGACATCAGCTCCATCAAACGTCGCATCCAGGTGACGCTGGGACCACCGTCCCCATTCCACAGAGCACCCCACGCGTGGGGTACCTGTGCCCTGACTGCCCCACTGTGCCCACAGAAAGTCACACATGAGATGGACATGTGCTATGGGAAGATGGGCAGTCTCTTCCGCTGCGGCTCGCGCCAGACCCTATTTGCCAGCCAGCTGATGCGCTATGCAGATCTCTACGCTGCCTCCTTCCTCAACTTCCTCTACTACCCCTTCAGCTACCTCTTCCGGGCACCTTCTGTCCTGGTATGCTGGGTGCTGTGCCTCAGTTTCCCTCCCTGCTCCTCTGGTGGGCACAAGCCCATCAGGAGCTGTGTGCCAGCCCTGCTCTCACCCATCCCCACTGCAGATGGCCCATGAGTCGACAGTGGAACACAGCCCTGTGGACACTGCAGAGGGAAGCATGGCCCTGGAGCTGCAGCTGGACCAGCACAGCCAGCAGGTGTGGGGCAGGGCTGTGGCACAGGAGCCTGGCACCCACTTCCCACAACCCAGTGCCCACTGAACCCCCTCTCTATGTCTCAGGTCTTGGGGCTCCCCCAGGACTCCAGTGGGGAGGAGGAAGAGGATGGCAAGGCTTGAGCCCACAGCTGCTGATCCAGCAGTGCCAGTCCCCAGCAGACACCAGGCACTGTCCCTGGGGCTGATGGCTGAAGCCCTTCTCTGTGCTGAGCTGTTGCAAGTCACAGGGCAGCACCAGTGCACCCAGCAGCTCCCCCACAGCTTCAGCACTGGGACCTGCTCTGGGTGAATGGTGCCCAAACATAAGGTTCTGGGGCCAGCGCTGCTCCCTTTTACCTGCTAAGAGTCCCAGCCTCTCCCCTTATTTACCTTTGTCTATTTATAAAAGGCATGCTAACTTCTGACAAAGTTTTATTGGAGTCACAGAGTAGTAGAAGAGACATAAATTTTTTTTTTCCCCAAAGGAAAATTCATTTGCCCCAAGACTGGGGAAAATTGGAGCAAAGGGCAATTCCCCAGGCCTAGGCCAGCAGCTGGGACAAGTGCTGTGGCTGCATGCAAGCCCTGGGACAGCTCTGCACTGCTGGTTCTGCTGCTCCTGCAGTGCCTCAGCCAGCTTACGGTTCCTCAGTAAAGAGACCGAGCCCTGCTCGTACAGCTGGGTGGGGAGGAGCGGTGGGTGCAACAGGACTGCTGTTTGCTGGGGGCAGGAAGATGAAGACATGGCTCTGCTTTGTGCTTAGCAGCAGAACCATTGTGCTCCTCTTACAGAGAGGAAATTGGGGCATGCACGCACCCCAGCCCGCTGCCCATAGCCTCACGGCGCTGCTGGCTTAGAGGCTGAGCACAGCTCTCCTGGTGGCAGGAGGCAGGAGAGTGGCACTGCTGGTGCTGCCACGTGTGATGTGCCAGACGGGCTGTGCGCACCTTCTTCAGGAGCAAACCCTTGGGACATCACTTCCAAAACCCTGCGAGGTGCCCATTGCATTGCAGAGACCAGAACCATCTGCCAGCACAAAAACCAGGGCGTGCTTCAGGGTGGAGGTGCCAAGGGCCAACCCAAGAACAGGGAGCCTATGTCTCCCATCCCAGACCTTGCTCACCACTCCACCGGGTCACACTGCATCTCTTGTGTAAGGTTTTAAATAATTAAAAAACGTGGAAAAGGCTGATTACGTGCCACCCCTACATTGTTACATCTGAGAGGCAACAAGAGAAGTAAGTGCAGGGCAGCATGGGTGAGCCAGCAGCCCTCAGGGAATCCCTCAGCAACATTTGGGGCTACAGACTCAAAACCTCCATCTCTGCCACCTCTGGCAAAGCCTTGTTTTTCCGGAAAAAGAACTGAGTCTCCTCCTCATCATCCAGGATTTCACTGAGGGATGACACCACGGGGTCATGGTCCCTCAGCATCCCCGGATAGTGGCTCCCAGCCCTCTCTATGCGCAGCGAGCGCCGCACTGGCGTCAGGAATTTCACCTCTTGGCCTTCTGGCAGCTCCCTCGCTCTGCAGGGAGGAAAAAAGGCACGAGTGAGGCAAACCCCATAGAGAATGGCACAGGGTGTTTGCTGCCAGCAGCTCAGCCTCACCTGGGCACAGACGTCACTTGTAGCTTGATGGAAGAGACAGGTAGGCTGCTCAGGGCGCTCTCTGTTTGACAAGGAGTCACAGCCATGTGCTGCCTCTCACCTGGCCAAGGTGTTGTGGGCTCCCACAGAAGGTACTGCTCAGGCTTTTCCCCTGAAAGGAGAGAGAGAAATCACTATCAGACTGTGTAGAAAGTCGATCCCCCTCCTGCTTGCAAGTTCCCTTCAAGTACTGGAAGGCCGCAATGAGGACTCCCTACAGCCTTCTCCAAGCTAAACAAGCCCAGCTCCCTCAGCCTGTCTTCACAGGAGAGGTGCTCCAGCCCTCTGAGCATTCTCATGGCCCTCCTCTGGACCCGCTCACATAGCCCTATGTCCCTCCTGTACTGGAGACCCCAGGCCTGGATGCAGTACACCAGATGGAGCCTCACAGGGGGAGAACAGAGGGGGACAATCCCCTCCCCTGCCCTGCTGCCACTTCTCTGTTGCCACAGCCCAGGATGCTGTCGGCCATCCAGGCCCCAAGTGCATACTGCTGCCTCATGTCCCACTTTTAATCCACCAGAACCCCCAGGTCCTTTTCTGCAGGCTGCTCTCAAGGAACTCTTCTATCTGTACTCATATCTGGGATTGCCCCATCCCAACACCTTGCACTTGGCCATGTTGAACCTCATTAGGTTCATGTGGGTCCACTTTTTGAGCCTGTCCAGGTCCCTCGGGGTGGCATCCCTCCCTTCTGTTTCGTCAACTGCACCACTCAGTGTGGTGGCATCTGCAAACTGCTGAGGGCACACTGGATCCCACTGTCGATATCATTGATAAAGATGTTGAAGAGCACTGGTCCCGAGATGGACCCCTGAGGGACACCACTTGTGACTGGCCTCCACTTGGACACAGAAAAGGGCAGCAGGGTTTTAGAGAGGGAAGAGAGCTGCAGCTGGGGGCAGGGAAGGGGAGGGAGACTACAACACTGCAGAGCTCTGGACATAACTCAGGGCACCTTGCATGCTGTGCCAGGCTCAGCTCTGGCAGAAGAATTCTGCCCCATTTCTGAGATGAGGGTTCTGGACTTTCACAATGCTCAGTCCTCACCAAAGTCAACAGGGACACAGGGTGCTGGGACAGACTGCAAAGCATGCTTCTTCCCTGCCTGCAGCCGCAGGAACACTGGACTGCTAGCCAGCCAGCCCCTATGTGCACGTGTTACCTTCTGATGGTTGTTCTGCAGTCTTCAAAATATCAAGGACAACTTCTCTGAGCTCCTGGAGTGGCTGCAAAAAAAAAATCAGAACACAGGTCAAGGCAGGCAGAGAATGAAGACTACAGTCCAAAGAGGAGAAAAGGTTCCTGCTGCCTTGCTGAGGGAATGGCTGATGGCCACAGCTTTTCCCTTCTCCAGATCTGTGTGCAGATGCCCATCCCCAGGTGCTGCAGTTACACCATGCAGACCAGGCTCAGAGCTGCCACCTCCCTGCTCTCCTCTGGCCCTGTGCACACACTGCCTGCGTGGACAATAACTGTTTTTATGGAAGCAACCAGGATCCGCAGCTCTAAAGGGCTTTTTCACCAATGACTGCTAAACTGATCCCAAAATCTGACCCCTGGGCTTCGGGGCAACCCACTGGTGCGGAGGAGCTACTGAAGAGCACCTTACTCACCTCAGCACCAGCGCAGACTGCCGCTTTGTACAGCCCCGTCACGTCGAAAGGGCCATTGCGGGCAAGCAGCTTGGCTTTGCAGATCCAGAACTTGGCACATTTCTCTGCACTGGACTCATGGCACAGTATTGCAGAGAGCGCTTCCGATGGGACACCCTGCAAGGACAAGGGCAAGGTGCTGGAGAAAAGGTGGGCACTGAGGAGCTGCCCATGTGCCAGTGTTCTCCCAAAGAGAAGGCAAAAAGGATGCTCTAAAGCCTGCACTTCGCACTCATGTTCCACAAGCCTCCTATATGACCTTGGACAGATGATACAATTTTTATGCCTCCATTTTCCCTCAGTAAAATGAGCCTAGCATTTCAGAGGGAAGTTGAGGGACAGATTCTTCAGTGCAGGCACCAGCACGGCCCTCAAACCCAGAGCTGGGCTAGCAGTTGGCATTCCCAGCGGTGGAGCCCACCAGAGACATATCCTGGAGTGGTTCGACCAGCCTGGGCTGCCACTGCAGGAGTCCCCACTGCAGGCTGCACTGCTACACATCAGGACAACGGCAGGGACGCCTGTAAGCCACATTAGTGATTAGTTGTCCATGTTCATTGTCAGTGCATCTCTCTGCAGGCTCTCAGCTCCAGGGGTGAATCAAGCATTTTACTTTTCCTAAGCCAAGCAAGAATGCTTTGCTTCAAGAAAAGAGCAGCTTGTTAACATAGCCCGTTTCCCACTCCCACCTCCTCAATGAGCTTCAAGCACTCGGTCAGCAGGGCATTGATCCTGTCCACATGGAGCTGCTCCGGCTTTTCTGGCTTTTGTACCTCCTGCACAGTGCTCCTGAGGGGTGGCTTCTCCTTCTGTTTCACTGGCTTTTTTGGAGGCAGTGTCATAGGTGGCCGTTTGTAGCACTTGCCTTTGGAGGCCAGCCACTGCTCCAGCTGCCTCCTGTTAAAGGACCAAGGGATTATCTGTTACCACCACAAAAGACTACCAGCATTTGCCAGGCTGCTGCCTGTCATCCCTTTGGATTTCTAGATGCTTGGGAAGAACTTCTACCCTAGAAAGCACACTCGAGACAGGCTGGGAGAGGCAAACCCTCCTAGATTTAAGTGTCTTGAAGATAAAACAGAAGATGCAGCATGAACCAGCAAGGCTGTCTCTTCAGACACTGCTCACTCACTGTTGTCTGTAATGGGGGAAACGAGGAACCCAGAGGACCACCAAACCTCACCCTCACCCGCCTCTGCACTGTGGCATCCCAACAGTTCACAGATTGTGGAGCTGGGGCCCCGCTCCCTGCAGGCTGCAGCTGGCTCACGTGGTTCAGCGCCTCAGACTCTGCTGTCCCCTGGAGGTGAGGACCGTCAGCCAAGGATGCCACTTACTTACGATCCTCTGGTGTTGGGCTCTTGGGAACACGCCCAGCATGCACTCCATGCGTCTGCGGCAGCTCCGGTTTACGCATCCCCCTCCTGTTCCCAAATTCGCCCTGATTTGCTTGAGTTCTGGAGCTGTAGGTGCTGGGATGAGACTGTTTTTTGGGGACTCCCGCTCGGGATCTTGCTGTGTCCCCAGAAGGTGCTGTATTCACATCCTTCCTGACTGTCCCCCCTCTAACTGGGGGTCTTTGCCACTGCACTGCAGTACCCAACTTCAGGCCAAGTTTCCTAATGGGCCCGTTTGTGGTGCCCTGGGACTGGCCGGAGGCTGGGGGCTTTGCAGGAGCTCTACTGGAGTGCTTAAGAGTTCCCACCAGAGACATGCCAAGCTTTCCTATGGGTTCCCTTGCTGTATTGGTTTTTTCATGTTTTACAACTGGCTTCTTATGTAGCAAACACGTAGAACCAGCAAGTAACTGAGGGGGTTGCAATGGCCAAGTTGTGTCAGTTGGTTTTTGGGATGTGCTCTTTAAGTCTGGCAGGGGTTTCCTGAATTTGTCCTGAATCAGCACTTCCTTAGTCTGGCGGCTATTGATTCTGTCCTTTGGGCCCTTCACCGTCCTTGACACAGTGCCTGAGCTCTGCCCATGAGCCAAGGCCCTCTTGTTCCCAAGACTGTTTCCCTTAGATTGAAAAGTGTTGCTGGGCATAAGGTTTGTAGTTGCTTGTGCTGGCAAGTTCTCTTTGCCGCAGCCAAGCCGTTCCTGCAGGCCGTCATTTAGGGAGCAAGGTGCCCTGGGCAGAGGCTGGCTACTTCCAGTCTCCTCCAGCCCTCCAGGGTTTGGGAAACAAGAGGCAGAAACTGGGAGCCTCCCTCTGGGCTGCACAGAGGGGCCCGTGCTTGGTACGAGCCCCACAGGCAGCTCTGTGCCCTTCCTCAGCTGCTGTGGCCGTACCACTGCTACTCTCTGAGATGCATGTGAAGACTTCTGCAGTGCAGCGTGCCCAGCTGGCTGTGTAGGTTTGGCAGCAAGCTTGCCATCCTTCCAGGTGCCCTTCACTACGTTTTGGACAGTGTCCTTCTTGTTCCTGTCAAGCTGCAGAGACAAATAACCTCAGGCAGGGCCCAGAGCAGAGCTCAGCTCAGTCAAACCCCAACAGCTCACTCCCACCACAGCCCCACCAGCCCAGGGAACATGCACAAAGCCCAGCAGCAGGGAAGCAAGCCCAGTGTAACACCCAGCACCTGGACAGAGGACAATTCTCTCAGCTTAAGTTCCTCTGAAGACTAATTAGTTGTCTTAGGACCAGATGTTCAGCAATGTGTTGACTACACCTCGCCTGGGGTCAGGAACTCACTGTCCTGGTTTGTGTACCCTGTTCTGCCTGGACTCGCTTCAAGCATGACATACAAAACCAGGCTGAAAAGAGTTCTCTTCTACTTACATGTTCTGGTTTAGAAACTGCTTTTGAGAGTGGATCCAGGTGATTAGTCCGGTCCTTTAAATAGGGCCTGCAGAAACAAGTTATCCGAGTACTGAGCAGCTCTTACAGAAAAGGTGAAACCTAAAACACTTCTGATTGCTTCAGCCACAGGAGCTGATGAGAAGCATTTTGAAACCAGAAAGCTGTCAAGGAAGAAGCACGTAATATTTCTTTTCCTTCCGTGTGGCAATGGAAAAGTGACACAGAAGACTGTTGCATAACTCACGACTTCCGCTGACAAGAAAAGCGATCGAAGCGCTTCCTGCAGCTGATGGGGCCAGGCGGGCAGGACATGACGGGAACTCACTTAACAGGTCAGGTGTGATAATGAGCTTCCCTCTGTTTGCTTTTAAATGCACTGAAGATGCCCCTTCCTAATATTAGCCTACCCCAGAAGGCTGCTAAAACGCAGCACTCAAATTTGGATCGCAAAAGCTGCAAGAAGCTGCACAGCTGGTAATGCAACCAAAGGCTGTCCTGCAGATCCAAAGCCTGAGATGAAAAAGCTTTGTGGAGACTCAGAAGACATCCAGAAGACATGGTATCAAGCAGCAGGAAATATCAACACTCAAATCATGTCTGTGCTGATGCTGCCAGTAGCTGCAGAGCAGTGCCAGGGCACTGCAGGAGCTGTCCCAGCCTGACAACTGGCACAGGGCCGAGGCTGCTCTCGTTAGCGAGCCACTGCAGCGAGAAGGCAGGTGCTGGCGAGCCAGAGACAGCCACACACCCCAACTTACTTGGTACTGGGGCATTTCAGCTTCCTTTTGGCCTCCAGGTACTCCTGGAGCTGTCTTCTCCGTTCTTCTGCAAAGAGATGGAAGGAAAACGTAGTGCACACACAGCCCTCGGAGCTCTAAGAATGAGTGTTACCACCGAGTTCCCTCCCCGAGCACACTGCTGTTCCCAGACACCCCATCAGCTCCCGGCACACACGAGGCATTGCCCACGGCCCATTGGAACAAGAACTGCAGCTCTCTGGTGCGTACAGCACAAGGCTACCCAAAGCCCAGTTGTGTGGGGCTTTGCTGGCCTGTAGGATAGAGGAGGTGCTGCCTACAGCCTTGGGCACCTCCAGCGACAGGGCACCCACAGCTTCTGCACGCAGCCTGTCCCATCTGACTCCGATTTCCCCCTCTTTTAGCTTAAAACCATTCCCCCTTGTCCTACTGCTATCAGATCACGTAAAGACTCACTCTCCATCCTTCTGCTTTGACAAAGGGCTGCGGCGCAGGGCAGCAAGGCCTCCACCACCCCCCCTGCCCGGTGTCCCACCCCACGTCCTCCCCAACCACGGCCCCACCCGGACTCCCTCACTCGTGCCCGGGGCTCTGGGGCACCCTGCCCTCCCCTCACCGACACCGCGTCCCGGTGCCCGCAGAGCCTCACGGGCCGCCTGCACAGCCCCCAGCACCGCCCCCGACGCCCCTTTTTGCGGGCACCCCTCGGTCCCACAGCTCCACAGGTCCCCAGGCCTGCGGGGGGATCTCTCCACAAGGACCCGGATCCACAGCCGGCCCAAACTCCCAGCACCCCCTGGGTCTGGGTCTGGATTCCGATCCCCCAGCCCTCACCTTGCGCAGCCGCCGCCATGTTCTCAACCTCCCACCGCGGCCGCAACCGCCGCCCATGCCCATTGGCCACCGCCTCCTTCAAACCGACCAATGGAGAACGCCGAGGGGGGCAGGACCAAAGGGGCGGGGCGGAGACAAGGAGCTGAGATTAGGCGAAGAGAGCGGATAAAGCGCGTACAGCAGAGCCACTGCTCGGGCCGGAAGTGTGTGTCGGCCAATCGCGTTCGTTTGTGTCTGTCAACGGGTGTGGTGCACGGCGGGGTGGGGGCGTGGGGGGGAGGGGTCTGGGTGGGATCCGAGGGAAGATCGGAGGAGGTCTGAAGTTGTTTTGAGGGAGCTGTGAGGGACCCTGCGTGGCTCTAATGGAGACCTGGATGGCTCTGAGAGCGTTCTGAGGGGCTCTAAGGGGGTTCTGAGGGGGACGTGGGGGGTCTCTAATTGGTTTTGATGGGCCCCGAAGGGGACTTGGTGAGGCCCCGAGGGGTTCAGATGGGGAGCTCTACGAGGCATGAGGGGAGAGTTCTTAAGGAGCGATGGGGGGCTCTGAGGGGGACCTGGGAGATGCGGCAGTCCCCGGTCTTTGCTGCCAGGTACCTGCAGAGGGCCTGGAAGAGAGCAGGAGGCGGCCTGGGCATAGGGGGCAGGGTCCTGCCGCTGGCGCCTGCTGTGGGAACGCTTCTCCTCCAGCCAGAACCGCCCTGACTGATCCCAAGAGGCACACGCTGAGACACACGTCCACAGGGAAGCTTTTATTTCTCCAGTCACAATAAATACATCCATCTCCAAGGGGAGACGGAATAAAACCATCGTGATTACAGTAAAAAAAATATAAGTTAAAAGCAACAGGACAGTAACAAAATATAAACGAAGCATGACTCAGGCCCATGGGGCCCAGAGTGGCTATTCCACGTGGAATAGCGTTGTGGGGCAGCAGAGGGTTGTACTCGGTACATACGGCATGGAAACCGGCAACGGGCCGGTTTGGGTTGGAGCGGGTGGTCAGCGCCCACTCAGCTTGTAGGTGGCGATGTTGACCTGGTCGGGCTGGTTGGTGATGCCCACGGGCTGCCGGGGCTGCAGCGAGGTGCAGATGAACCAGCCGGGGAAGGCGGCCGACTCGAAGCGTGTCGTGCCCTCGGCCGGGCTGTCCAGGCGGTAGAAGATGAAGCGGGTCAGCTCGACGCTGTCGATGTCCCGCATGACGTCAGCTTCCTGCAATGGGAGCCGGCGGGGCTCAGTGGGTGGTGGTGACATCCCAGCAGGGGAGTGGGGATGGGATGGGGATGTGGGATGCTCACCTCCAGTTGCAGCATGGGCTCGGTGCCACTCATCACACACGACATGTAGAGCTTGTAGCCCTTGATGCCCAATGCCACAGGCATCTGCCCAGCTCCAGCGCTGCCCCGTGGGCCTCGGGGCCGGTACAGCGCTATGTTGAGCCTCACTGCGGGGAGAAGGGACGGGTTGGCGGGCATGCCGCAGGGATGAGGGGTAGGGACAGGGATGCGGTGCCCTCACCTTTTTCGCTGGAGGAGGGCCCCTGGAGGTGCAGGGCCACCAGCTGGGTGGGCGACTCCAGCACAAAGCACTTCTGGTTGATGTCAAAGATGTCGAAGGACTGCGAGCGAGTGTAGCGGAAGGCAGGCACCCCGGCGTAGCTGCTGTCCAGCCGCTGGAAGGTGACGGGCTCTGCAGGGCATAGGGGGTCAGCAGGTGGCAACAACACCCCAGCAACCACCCCTCCTACTCCTCCAGCACCGCGCTCCTACCAAAAACCTCCTCCAGGAGTGCACTCAGGTCACTGTCAGCAAAGTCCCTGTGCGTCGGCCTCCTCAGCAGCTTGGTCATGGCTACCACCAGCACAGCAGCCTGCCGGAAGCTCCAGGTGCCGCGTCCCTTCCTCACTGTCACCTGCACGTCCACCGCGGTGTGCTCTGAATCCAGGCGAGGCTTCTGTGGGGAGAGGGCTGCAGCTGAGTGCCCCATGCTGCCATGGCACTGTGCCACCGGGCCCTCCCATCCTTACCTTCTGCAGGCAGAGGCAGGCGGGGCCGTAGAAGGTCTCCTCGCTGAAGCTGAAAGGCAAAGCGGGTGGTGAGCTTTGGGCCATATGAAGCTCAGACCCGCAGTGAGTCCCTGGCCCCTGTCAGCGCTCACCTGCTGCTCTCCAGCACATCCAGGTCAGGAACGAACGCCATCTCTGTGCCCAATGTGAATCCTAAGGGTGAACGCAACCTGCAGTGCTGTGCTCCTGCTCCTCCCGCGCGTTTTGGTGCGCTCTGAGCCTGGCCGCCGCGCAACGCGTTTTCAAGCAGCGCTGGAAGGAAGCGGCTCCTGTGCGGGATTTCCACATTTTGCAACACGCCCGGAGATTGCCAAGTTTCGTATCTCCAGCACGCAGCGCCGCAGGCATCGGCACCGCCTCTGTGCTGGGTTGTGCAGGGGCACTCTGGGGCTCAGTGGGGCTCTGCTTTGGGGTTGGGCAGTGGGGCTGTGCTTTGGGGTTATTGTAGAACTCAGAGTATGCTTTGTGCCCAAGCTCTGGGGCTTAGTGGGGCCATGCTTTAGGGTCGGTATGGGATACAGTGGAGCCATGCTCATTGTAGAGCTCAGAACATGCTTTTTTTGGGGTCAGCATGGTGTTTGGCAGGATGATGCTTCGGAGTCAGTGTGGGGCTCAGTGGGGCCACACTTCAGAGTCTGTGTGGACCACACAGCAGGGCAATGCTTTGGGATCGATGCGGGCCCCAGTGGGGCAATGCTTTGGGATCGGTGCAGGCCCCAGCAGGGCGATGCTTTGGGATTAGTGCGGGGCGCAGCAGGGCAATGTTTTGGGGCTGTTGTGGTGCACAGAGTGGGGCGATGTTCAGGGTCTGGCTCTCTTGCGCTGGCTGGGCTGACACACTGGGGCTGCCCCATGGCCGCCAGTGCTCTTGATGACGCCAGCTCTCGTCAGGGCTGGAGCAAGGCCGGATTCCCCGAAAGGGGCCCGTGGCGCAAGTGCTGCCACTCCCCCATTTCCCCACCCAGCCCCTCTGCTTCCTGCCAGCAGCCACAGGGACCCCACAGGTCCCACCCCACGGTCTGTCTTTGGGACGCTGTCCTCTTGGGCTTGCTGCTGCCCATCTCTGTCCGGAGGATGCCCACGGCCAGCCCTGCCGGCTCCCACGCAGTTGTGCCACGGTGGCTGGGGATGTGCGTGTGTGGGGTGCCTGTGTGTTTTCCTGCAGCCGTTTCACTTCCCAAATGGTGTCACTGCCCCCACAGGATGTGACTCAGGGCTGGGACCTGTCCCTGTGCCATCGTGTCACCACTCTGTGGTGGAGGTCCTCACACCTGGCTGTCCATGCACCAAGGTGGGTGTCCCCTACGAGCAGGTGCCCCCCCCCCCCACCAGAACGTCTCTGTTACCAGGATGTCCATCCCCCATGGGTAGATGTCCCCATGGTGGAAGTCCCCATGGTGGATTTTGTCATTGTGGATGTCTCTGTGGGCGGATAATCCCATAACAGACGTCCCCCACACCAGGATGTCTCCACACCATAGCGTCCGTGGAGACCCCCATGGTTGCTTGGCAGCAGATGTCCCCATGGCCAATGTCCCATGGCAGATGTCCCTACACCATGGCAGATGTCTCCATGGTGGATATCCCCTCGAGGTGGGTGACCCCATTACAGATGTCCCCATAGCGGATGTCCCCACACCACACTGAATGTCCTTATCATGGATGTTCCCGTGGACAGATGTCCTCATGATGGATGTCCCCATGGATGACGTCCCCATTTCAGAGGTTTCCACACCATGGCAGATGTCCCCACACCACAGTGAATATCTCTATGGCAGATGTCCTTATCGATGGATGTCTCCGAGGCCAACGTCTCCATGACACGGCTCCTGTCCCCACCCCACAGCGAACACCCACGGCGGATGTCCCCGCACACCCACATGCCCCCACCCGGGGAAGCGGATGGAAGACGCCCCACCCCCTCCCCTGAGCGGCCGCGGGAACTCTGAGCAGTGCGCACGCGCGGCGGGGCCCAGCTCAGACGGAGGGGCGTGGCTTAGGATGAGAGTGGGGGCGGGGTGACGCGGTGACGTAGAGGCGGGGCGGGGCGACGCGGGGCGGCAGCCGGCGGTTGGGGGCCGCTGTCAGAGTCGGGGCCGCGAGCGGGGCGAACGGGCGGG
>NC_034429.1:4625888-4648132 GCF_002078875.1 Numida meleagris | reverse complement strand
GCATGGGGGCGGGGCCGAGCCTCCTGCCCTGCCGCACGTGGGGGCGCGGGGCCGCGGGCTCGGGGACCGGAACCGGAGCTCCGAGCGCCCGGCGGGCCGCGTCCTGGGCCGGGATTTGCCGGCAGCTGCACGCCGTCCGCGTCCTAACGCGGGAACGGCGCGCTCCCTTACTTCGTGAAGAGACCTCGTTTCAGTTCCCGGCGCTCCGGTTTGTCGCGGGTGCTGCTGGGAGCCCGCGTCCGTGGCACAGCGCCGCAGTCCCGGCCCTGAGAGCCGCGGCCCCGCTCTGCCCGTTGTGCTGGCACAGGGACGAGCGGTCCCTGTGCTGTGGAACAGCCCTGCTGTTGTGCTGTGCCCTGGCCCGGAACAGGGGCAGTGCCACTCTGCCAGCCCTGTTCTGTCCCCGCAGGTGGTGGGGCCGAGTGCAGCAGCCGGCAGCCTGACTTTCCCTCTGATCCAGCTAAGTTTAATTCTTATCCTTTCCTTGGCCATTTGATTTTAAGGATTAACAATCAAAAGCATTTCCCAGTTAACTCTCTCTTGCAGCAGGTCACAGTGGCTCTGGTTCCAGAGGTCACGTTTAGGCCCTTAATCTGCTTTACGCCCTCACACGTAGCAGCCCTTGATCTGCAGGAGTATTCCTGGCACTTGACCTTTGCAGGAGCTGGCAGCGGGGCCGTGGGTCCCCTGCCCCAGTGCCGTCCCACAGCAGTCTCATGTCCGCGTGCTGTGCTCATGCCCCGCTGCCCCAGCGCTATCTTGGAGTTCTCTGCAGGTCTCCTGTTTGGGGCTGACCCCCATCATTAACACCTCTGTTTTGCAGCGCTGTCACCGAGATGCTGCTGGGTGGCAGAGCTGAAACTGGACACTGGTGCTGACACTTTTGTCCCAATGTTTTTTTTCCCACACGACTTCGTTGGCTCAGAACTCTCCCCACACATTTTGTGGTGTAAACATGGGGGAGGTGAATCTCTGCTTCTGCCTCCGAGCAATTTTGTAGAGCAAAGATCTCTGCCCCTAATACCTGCCATGAATCAAGGCCCAGGAATGCTGTGCTGCTTTCCCCAGCTTGCAGCAGCAGCTCTGTCTCAGGAAGTCCAGATGCATCAACCCAAATGCTCTTTGGACCAAAATCCTGCGCTTAGAGGGGGGAATTGGAGCTGCTGCGGTGCTGGGGAGCTAGAACTGTGTTCAGCAAAGCAAGTGGGGAAGGCCAGCAGGTGACACAGGGGTAACGGGACTGTGTTCTCCTCTGCTTGTGCTGGGAAACTTGGTTTGCTGCTGTGGGGTCACCTCCAGCCGTGTGACGGCTCTGGGCAGGCACAGGGCCAGGTGGCACTGTCCCATGCGCCAGTGCGTCCCAAGGAGATCTCATTGCAGTGCTTTCTCTGGGACTGTGTTGCTGGCCTTCATCAGCAGCATTAGTGGAGAAGAGATGGAGGGATCTGCCTGGGAACCCGCGTCCTCAGTGGGCCATGGGAGGGAGGAGGAGCTGCGGCCAGTTCTGGTGTTGGGAGAGCTCTTCCTGCAGTCACTTCTTCCCAGTGCCCAGTGGTTGCAGGTGGTCTGTGATCACCCCCGATCTCTTGCTGCATTCACAGCCCCAAATACTGTGCAGGTACTGCTGTGGCCACACATGGGGGACAGCCCAGTCCCCCCACTGCCGCCCTAAGACTTTCTGTGGGCTGCCCCAGCCTGGGCGATTGTCAGATGGATGGAGGCCAGAGGCAGGGTGAGTAATGCAGCAAGAATGGGCCGGGGAAAAGCTGCTGTGCGCTGCTCGCAGCCAAGGCCCTCGCAGTAGGAAGGGGAGCGAAGGAGAAAGCTCTCGTTATGCAAACCCTGCAGAGGCTGTTTTCCTGTGTCCCAATAGGACAGGGTCAGCTGAGCATGGAAATGTGGTGTTCAGCAGTAAAACCCAGCTGGTAAGAAATAAATCAAGTTGCTAGCACCACTCTGGGCTGGTTTGGCACCCGTTTGGGTGGCGTTCCAGAGCTCCCAGCACTGGCTGCGCTCTTACTCCTGGCATTTGCGTAGTGGGCTCTCATTCTGTGCAGTAGTGTCCTGGCACGCACCATGGGCACAGGGACACTGCCACTCATGGCCTGGTGTGAGCAGGCCACCAGCAGCTCCTCGCACAGGTTCCTCTCTTGTGCCGCAGTCACATGGACGTCAGCTGAGTGTGTCAGGAAGGGAATGGGAAATAAAGTGATCTGAAGCTCTGGGGTGTTGTGCGGGCTGGGGACCGCCCAAACAAAGGTTGTTGCTCAGTCACTAAGCTCGTGCCAAGGGTAAGGGTGCTTACGCTCACGCTGCCTTACACCATTCCTAAAGCCCGTTTTGTTTCTGTTCCAACAGGAACTCGTGTGAGGCTGTCGGACAAACATGTTTAACTTAAGGACTTGTGCAGCAAAGCTGAGGCCACTGACAGCCTCTCAGACTGTTAAGACAGTTTCCCAACAGAGGCCGGCAGCACCCAGGACGTTTCACCCCATCCGGTGCTACAGCGCGCCGGTGGCTGCCGAGCCTTTTCTGAGCGGGACTAGTTCGAACTATGTGGAGGAAATGTACTATGCATGGCTGGAAAATCCCAAAAGTGTACATAAGGTAAGGAGCAACCTCTCCAGGATATGGCCTCCGCTTCCCCGCTTCTGTGTGTGCGTGAGCTATGGGTGCAGGTAAGTGCAGGCAGCCCAGGAGGATTTAGCTGGCTGTGGATGTCTGTTCCACCGCGCTTTTCCTGAAAGCAACAGCAGCACCAGGAAGTTTCTCCGCTTGAGAGCGACCGCCCTGCACTTTGCATGCAGCCAGCACGGAGTTCTCCACATCCTGGATCACACATGGATACAAGAAATGGCTTCAGAGGGAATCCACGCTGCTGAGCTCCTGATGCTGTCTGGTTTCCAGCCCTTACTGCTCCTCAGGAGGGTTCATTCTAGGGAATGTGAAGTGCTCCTCACATCTCATGTCCTGCTTGCTTGGAGCACAGGCAGCAGTGACGTGTGAGGGTGAGCTGTCTGCAGGCACAGTGGCTGATCTGTGCCCTGCAGAGAGCTGCTGAGCGGGGCTGGGAGTTGGGCACAGCCATGTGTTTGTGCATCATTGCAGCACGAGACAGCTGTGGGGTTTGCTCCTGGATGACCAGGGGTTTTCTGAAACCCCACGGTGTTTTTCCCCCAGTGTTTCACAAAGGAAGTGTTACTGCAGGGAACGAGTTTCAGCATTACCCACATCATTTGTAAAAGAAGGGGTTCATGCATATTCTGGTGGTGCTCCTGGGGCAGTCTTATTCAGCAGCTGCAGAGCAGCGTGCAGCTCTTACACAGGTGCTTAGGGGATGAGGAAGGAATCTCATGCTCAAACACTTGTGTCAGCAGTGAGCTGTTTTTGGAGGCGCTGACCCCATGCCTCCAAACTGCAGCCTGTAGGCCGCTTGCTGCTGCAGGAGCCCTCAGGCAGGGTTAAAGCCAGGTTCTCACCAACCAATGCACTCTGTGTTCCCTTCTGCTGTAGCCAGCAGCATGCTTAGGGCCCTGTGCCAGTCTGCAGACCTCGTCACAGCCTCTCGGTGTCACTTAGAGCATTTCTGAGAACCTCAGGAGCCCCGGGGCTACAGCTTGGTCCCACTGACCAAAGGTTGCAGTGAGCTTTGCCATCACTCGTGCACAAACGTGGCTCTTGCTGCAGCTTTGAGCTGTCTCTGCCCTGGGTGAATCCCATCATGTTTTGGTGCTGCTTTGAAGTGCTGCTGTTGAGATCCCTTACAGCAGCCACAGGGTCCTTGCTGCGAGCCAGGAGCACGGTGCTGCTGGTTTGGGTCAGCAAAATGACGTGCGGTTAAAAAGCAGAAAAAGGTTTTGTTGTTTCTGGGACCGGGGAGCTCACATCTCCAAATGTCTGCACCGTGCTGGATGGGGGAGAACGGCTGCTCCCTGCTATGTGTTTGTAGCCCCTACCCTGTGTGCTGTGCGGATGCTCAGCCCCAGCACAGAGACCTGCAGCTGTGGGCTCTTGGAGATCTCCAAACCCAGCTCTGGCGGCCAGCTAGGAGCAGGGTGGGACAAGAGGGGCCCGGAGGTGCCTCCAGCTGCAGCCACGCCGTGCTTCTGTGCTGCTGATCCCCGCATAAATCCCCCGGCATGAGGTCATCAGATCCCCCTGGGGACTTCGTAACTTGCCCCGGGACCTCAGAGAAAAACTGCTGCCAAGGAAGCACTGGTGTGTCCCCAGCTGATAGCTAGGGCAGGGTGCGGCGTCCAAACCTACCCGGCTGCTGCAACAGCAGCCATGGCTTATCTCTGTTTGCAGACAGCAGAAACCCCGTGCCTGCCTGGGGCAGGGCTAGGGAGGAGCTGGGATTTCTGAGCTTGGCTCACCAGAAACCTTGCTGCCACCGTCCCATCCCAGCGTGCCTCCGGGCGCCAAGCAGGGCGAGCTTGCTTCCTCCATCCGGGACTGATTGCTGAGATTGCAAAACGTGTTCATATGCTCATTTTGTGTGAGGAAGGATTTTTTTGTTTAACTATTTTAAGCTTTTTTCCTCATTCTGTCCTTCATCTGAACTCCAGTTTCCCATAAGAGAGCTTTGCTGGAGTAAGATGAGCAAATGGGAGCTAAGCTGGGGGGAGAGGAGGGAGAGGGTGGGAGGAATTGTTCCCAGTGCAAGTGCCTGCTGGGAGCCTTCCTTGTGCTGGCCCCCTCCCACTGCTGCTCCCAGAAGGAATGGTGACACGCTGCTTGCTGTAGGGCTGGAGAGCTGGGGTGCCGTCAGGCAGCCCCTACATACATCCACACTGACGTGAGTCTGACTTGGTGCAGCTGCTCTTCTTCAGCCCCGAGCAGAAGCAGAAGCTCTGGATATGCTTCTTGTTCTTGGGGACGCGTGCAGCAGCCTAGAAGGTCGTCAGGTGCAGCTTTGGTGGGACAGTTCTGGCTGAGTGAAAGCAATGACTCCAGATCACCACTACCCCTCTGGGCTGCACCGCACTGTTTATCCAGGAAGGGCTTTGGGAGCAGCGTCGAAGGCTGAGCCTTGAAGTGCAGGCAAGGAACATTCAGGGCTTTCCCTGTGTGGAGGGATGCCGTTATCTTGTTGCACAAGGGCTGGTCCAGCACGACTTGCCTTTGGTAAACTGGCGCTGGCTTTTCCCCATTGCCTGCTCTGTTTGGACAGTAACAGTTTCTGGGAGGACCCGTCCCATTCTGTTCCCAGGAATTGCAGTCCTGTTGTTTCCCGAATCCTTTTTTGGGCCCAAAGAACCCTTTCTTTGTTGCTCTTGCTGACATCAGTACTACCTTGGCCTTCCCGACTGCATGCCCTGATAAGGTTTTTGCTGTCCCTGATGGGTGTGTGGCTGCATTTCCAGTGCCACGTGCTTCTAAGCACACCCCAAAGCTCTCTGTTGAGCCAGGGTGGTCTCTGGTTCCCCCTGTCCTTAGCAGGGGATGTCCTGCCGTTGTTCTTCACACGGTCTGCCAATGCTCCCAGCTCTGAGCATGCTGCAGTTGGCTCTGCTAACAGCCAGGCTCCTTGCCCTGCTGCTGATAGAACTTTTGGTCTGACCATAGCTCCAAAGCATGAGTCCCTCCCCTCCTCATCCCTCCCTGTCTTTATGAAGCGGCACTCAGGCTATCTGGCTGCGCCGGGCTACTGCAGTGCTGCTGATGTCTTTGGGATCTGGAGGAGGGAGAGGAAGAGCGTGGAGAGCAGCCCTGGGCCGGCCAGCAGCTCAGCAGCCCAAGAACAGGGTGATGCTGATTGCTGCTCCCCAGCGCAGCATGAGCTCCTCTGGGGGCACCTCCCCGCAGCAGCTGCAGAGCAGTGGTAGAAACACAAGCTGATGGTTTTACGGCATGTGTCGAGAGCTCAGCCTTCACTGGAGGCCCAGCCTGCAGTGGAGCAGCCCCAGGTGCCCTGCCATTACGTTGGGCAATAAGGCGTTCAGCGAAAGTCTGATTACACTGCACCTTGCCCTGTTTGGAGAGCTCACAGCCGAGCTTTTCCTTTCGGACCAGAAGCAAAGTGCATCTCCAAGAGGCAAAGGTTTGTAATGTCAGAATGGAGGAGGTCACGAAGGCAGTGGCTCCCTGGGTGCAAAGGTTTGGGTGTGATTCCAGGTGAAAAGTGACCAGGGGAAGGAAAAGATGTGTGGTGTCAGGGTGCTGCTGCTTCACCCTGTTCCTCCTGCTGTGCCCCGCTTTGTCCTGCTGTGCCCCATCTCCCGCTGACCCCCAGCAGTGGGGGAGCACTGGGGCTGCGCTGCTCAACACACCCGTCGTCATCACCATGATTCCTTACTCATGCTGCTTTTGTCACCGGGGTGCAAAGTGTGCCTGGCAGCCCTGCAGGAGGCCGTCCCAGGCTGCTTTGCCTTGAACCCAGGAATCCTTGCACAGTCTTCAGAAACCTTGACAGCGGATGGAAGATCAGCCTGGTTCAATGTGCGAGCTCCGAAGTCTTTCTGCTTGCATTAAGACTTGGCCGTGGGATGACCCAGCAGTGTTTGCGGGGCATGTCGGCTGCTGGGAACCATCTGGGGGCCGGCTTTGCTGGCAGCAGAGAGGAAACCTCCACCTCTCTGCGCCCTCACTGGGCAGCAGATGCTTCATTCCCTCGCACATCTTTGGAGGGTGAAGGCTGCGTAATGGACTGGAAAACAGAGCGGTGAGTCTGGGTCCTGCTCTGCAGCAGCCAGAATCGGAGGCAGCAGCTTGGGACAGGAGGGGACAGGATGATGGCATCGCTCCAGGAGCTGCAGGCTGCGCTCAGCACTGCTCTGAGCTGCACTGGGCAGCGCCGTGCAGCAGGCAGCCCTCCCCCTGAGCAGAAAACAATTGCAGCATGGTCAGGTGCTGGGTTTAGTTTGTTTGTTTGTTTGTTTCTTTTTTTTTTTTTTAAGCCATTGAGGAAAATCAGCTGCATGGATATCAGTTACAGCTCCAGGTTTTTCCAGATTTTATTTATGTTCCTCCAGCGTGACCTGCTTCTAAATTTGTTCAGCCTGTGCAGCCATGTGCTGGGCATCTGTGTGAGTCAGGGAGGCTGGAAATAGCCGGGGCACTCAGGCTGGGTCACTGCAATGCGCCCGGAGCTCCCTGCAAAGATTAGGCTGCAGCTCCTGTTCCCAGGTACCAGGGGGAAAACCCCATTTTCTGCCCCAGCCCCACACTGAAGGCTCTATTTGGTGTGTTTGGCCACCCTCACCTGTACTTTTGTAGTCAGGAGAACAGCTGGTGTCTGGGCATGTCTGTGGTCCAGGACATGGGCTGTGTTGGCCAGGGGAATGCGGTGGCTGAGCCTGTGGGGAGAGTAGAATGGGGTAGGGGTGGAATGGGAAAGGAAGAGGAATAGGAAGGTGGAAGGAATGGGAAGTGGAAAAGAATGGGAAAGGGAAAAGAATACGAAGGCTAAAGGAAGGGAATGGGAATGAGGTCGGATAGGGAAAGGAAGTGGGTAGGAAGGGGAAAGGGAAAGGAAGGGGGAAAGGAAAAGAAAGGGGGAAAGGAAAAGAAAGGGGGAAAGGAAAAGAAAGGGGTAGGGAGGGGAACAGGAAAGGAATGAGAAATGAGTGGGAAAGGGATTGGAAAGCAAAAGAGCAGTGAAGAAAAACCAAGAGTGGAGGGTGCCCTGCACTGGGAACTGGGCCCTCTAAGCCCCGGCGAGGGGCCAAGAGCAGCAGTGCTGCAGCCATGGGCCAGCATGGAGGGGCTGGGTGGGATGTGGGGCTGAGTGCCAGCATCAGCAGTGCTGGGAGATGGGGAAAAGTGAGGAGGAGACCTGGGTGGGAAGTGCAGGACCACATAACCCAAGGGCTGAAAGAGCTTCAATCCGTTCTTGTCCACATGCAGCTTCACCTTTTTGTCAATGGTCTCTAAAAGTCAGAATCAAAGCACTTGAGGCAGCATCACCCTGTGTGGTTTTGGTACATGCTACAAAGCGGATTTTTCCTTCTGGTCTTGCACCTTGTTGTTAACATGAAGTGCTTTTCCCTAGGAAGGAAGCAGGGTACCTGTAGGCTCCTGTCACCGTCCTGTCCACTCCCCTGTGGTAGGAGCTTTGTACTGGGGACGTTTGGATTGCGCCTACTGATCTGTCACCTCTGTGTTTTTTTTCTCTAGTCATGGGACATCTTCTTTCGCAATGCCAATGCCGGAGCTGCTCCAGGCACTGCTTACCAAAGCCCCCCTCCGCTGAGCTCCAGCCTTTCTGCACTGTCCCAAGCACAGTTCCTGGTTCAAGCACAGCCCAACGTAGACAAACTGGTGGAAGACCATCTGGCAGTGCAGTCTCTTATCAGGGCATATCAGGTAAGAACGCAGCGTTGTGCTGGCCGCCAGCTTGCCCTCTGCAGCCTCCCGAGCACCTCAGGGTCCCGGCAGCTCCATGCTGCCATGTGTGCAGACCCCCTCATTGTAACACTGTGAAGTAATAGGAAGCTTAAAGCCACTGCCACCCCACCAGAGCCATTGCCACAGCGCAGTTTGCTATCAGACCAGGCCGGGAACTGCGGGGATGGGACCATTCCCAGCTGGGTGGGCTGGGTGTGAGTGCTGCATGGGAACTCTGGGCTCTGCCTCCACCTCCTCTTGCTCAGGAGTAGCATAGCACAGCCATGCTTCTTCCTACGCTTCAAAGGGTAAGATTGACACAGCACTTCAGGAAATGTTGCTTTGCTCTTTGCAAATAGACGAGGGCTGCAGTGCTGCTGGACTGAAGCTCGGACCGATACTGCCAAAATGAACATTTGGGGAGAAACAAGTACCTAGCAGAAAGGAAACTGCTGCAGCATGCACCCAGGGCCAGTGTTTAGCTCAGGAGAACGCTGAGACACGTTCCTGCGTCCATCATTCTTTCTGTCATTCTTTCACCGTTGGTTTGCCCAGCTGTGCTCACCTCTGGGGCACTGCACTGCTCTTCCTGAGCACAGTGAGGCGTGGGGTTGTTTGTGAGCTCCCTGCACTGTGCCTTAGAGCTGTGCTGATGGCATGGGAGCTGGGTGCCATGCTGGCTCCTTGCAGCATTGGCTTCTGAATGCCACACTGCTCCGGCGTTAAATTGAGCAGTGGGCAACGTCGCTGGAGGCAGCCACTTCCAACCAGCAATCTGCACACAAAGCCCTCGGCCTCCTCTGCACTCCCTCCGCTTCCTCAGCCCCTGCAGCGGCTTTGCTGGGAGGTGGTTGCTCTTGACCTGCTTTTTCTGATCTGGATTGAGAAAGCTGTGGCGGTGTGGCTGTATGGCTGAGGCCGTAGCAGGGAGGTTCCAGGCGGGGAGGCTGAGCGTAGCATGCAGGTAGGTGAGGGCTGGCAGCCCTACCTGCAATATGTGACCTACTTAACCACCAGGCAATTAATTTCTGAAACCAGATCGAACTGGAGAGCCCCTGTCAGGATAGGCGAGTGGTGTCCCTGCCCTGCGCTGGCACCAGCACTGGCCTGTTCCTCCCCTGTAGCAGTGCTTGGGGGCCCAATTTGTTATTTCCTTTTAAATGACTGGCGTGGTCTTGTTTGGGCTGGGGAAAACAATCTGCCTCTGTGTCCCTGCAGTGGAGGTGGCCATGCCACCCGTGTGGTGGGACTGCTGCCACCACCACTGCCACCTTGGGGGTGCTCTGTGTGCTGAAATGGGGGGGAGGAGGGGAAGAAAAAAAGAGGAAGAAAAGAAGCACAGGAGAAGACCCCTCCTTGTTCCCATGTGAAGCGGGGGATTTGCTGCGTACCTGTGCCACTGAGCTGACCTCTGGACAGCAGAACCCAGCTTGGGAGGGCACTGCAGCCACCGAGCCCCAAGACTGCTGGCTCTGAGATATGGGATAGCCTTCCATTCCCAGCCTGTTTCGTCGATTTTGGGGGCATCCCATAGCACAACTCGACCCAGTGGGCATCATGGATCCGGAGGGCAGCACTGAGTATTGGAAATCAAAGCCATGAGTATTGAAAGCAAAAGTAGTACGGACTGAAAAGAAAAGCAGTAAGTGCTGGACATTGGAGCAGTAAGCATGGGAAAGAATGTCTCAGCAGTGCCAGGGGCAGCAAGGAGGATTTTTAGGCTGAAGAGTGCGGCTCTGGCTGCTGAGCACCGCTGAGCTCTGGAGGGAGGTGCAGGTAAGTGGGTGGCAGTGGCACGGTGCTGCTGGGCCCTTCCCAGTGCTGTGCTGGGAGCTGCTCTGGGCTTCAGAGCCATGGACCCTCCCAGCCTGCTCTGCGGGAGACATAAGGAGGGAAGCTGCATGAGGTTGTGTTGTTTTGGTTATTATTTTAAGAAACATCACTTCAATTAACTCGTCTTAATGGCTAATCTGTATTGTTGCTTCCAGGTCAGGGGCCATCACATTGCAAAGCTTGATCCTCTCGGCATTAGTTGTGTAAATTTTGATGATGCGCCTGTAACTGTTTCTCCAAACGTTGGTGAGAATTACTCTGCAAATTAATTTGAATGTAATTTAACTTTTTTACCCCTCCCCTCTTTTGTTTTTCTCCCTCTCCCCTCTCCTTCCTGGTACCTGTTCTCCCCCCCATTCCCGGCCCATTTCATAGATTCGAGGGCACCATGTAGCACAACTCGACCCCCTGGGCATCTTGGATGCGGATCTGGACTCATCCGTTCCAGCCGATATTATCACATCCACAGACAAACTGGGTGAGGGCTTTGAGAGCAGTTAGTGCTGCATTGCTTGAGCTCCTCTCTCTCTCACAGCTTTGTAGGTAGAGCGCTTTGCCAGTGCAGGGGAAAGGTCTGAAGTTTCCTTCCTAATGATCGCTCCAAATTTGTTTGGGGAGCTCAGCGGTGCCGGAGCAGCTCTGCCCCCCCCTGGCCATTGCTGCTCCCCAGCGTCGGCTGAGCTCTGAGCTCTGCCAGTGATCATGCCGAGGAAGCTTTGGGATGCATTCCCATCTGGGTAGGGGTGGAAATTCCCCTGCTTTGGAGTGAGGGATGCATGCATGTGGCACAGAGGGGGGTGAAGCCCTAACGCTCAGTGCTTCAGCTCAGCCCCCCAAGTCGTGCTCTCCAGCACACTGCCACCTCCAGCGCAGCAGCAGTGAGCTCCTTTACCCCGCTGCTGCTGCCAGGCTGGTCCCTTGCTGCAAGGCATGCTCCTAACCTAGAGTAGAGCGCAGTGATGATCACTAACCTCGCACAGCTGCAACAGCCGATCTGAATTCTGTCCGTGTGTGTGTGCGTGTATGTGGGTGGGTGACTGCAGTTACTTGCCCTACTGCCAGCAGCAGGCACCAAGCCTCGTGCTGGTGGGCTGGGATGGGAGGAGTGGTCCTCAGGATGCTGCCTGTGCGGCTGGGCAGTGCAGCCCTGTCCTGGCCAGCGCGTGCCGTGTTGCCCAGGTTAACCCAGCCTTGCAGCACTTTGTTCCCGACCTCTGTGCTGCAGCCAGGCAGTCATCACAACAGCATTGCGGCGTTCTTGCTGAGAGTTAGCACTGTGGCTCCTGGTGTCGATTTAATTACCAGGAATGCGTGAATTCAGAGAGCGTAACGAGCGCAGGGAGCGAGGCATGCTGCTGCTGCCAGCTGCTGGTTCGCACCGGGGCTGGGTCGCATCGGCTGGCGGGACGCCGTGCTGCCATGGCCGTGTGTGACTGCAGGAGGCTGTGTGTCCCGCTCTGTTACTTACCGCTGCTGTCAGGAGCACCAGATGAAAAGCATCATCCCATGGACCCTGAAATAAAACTGCTCATGCTGAGCGGGGCAGCGCAGGGACACGGCGGCTGCGAGGAGAGCTGCCGTCCCCCTGCTTGCGATGTGCAGCCAAGCCCAGCCCAGCAGCAATCCCACGTGGCTAGATGCAGCTCTTCTTCCTTAATTGGCAACGGCCTCCTCACTGCTGAGCCAGTAGTGCTGCTTTCCCACGTGGGAGCTTCCCCATGCCGTGCCATCCTCGTGGAGCAGACCGCAGTGGGATGAGGTGCCCTGGGCAGGATACGCGCTGTGTTGCATCCTGGGTCCCCGCAGCGTTGCTGGGTGGTGTTTCCCACTTGCAGCCCAAGAGGTGCAGCGAGAGGTGGCTGGAGCCTGCGGGTCGGAGAGGCGGTGCTCTGGGCAGTGGGGGGGCTTCTGGCATGGTCCAGTGCACATCCTTAGCTCTGTCTTGGAGAGAGTTGGGTTTGAAGGGGGATGGATGGCGGGCTGGCTGGGTGGCTGCAGCCAGAGTGCTGCAGGTGTATGTCAGTGTGAGGGGGAAATCCTTTCCCAAGAGGCGGTTAGGCGCTGGCACTGGTGCCAGAGCTAGCTGGGGGTGCCCCATCCTGGAGGTGCCTG
Organism: Numida meleagris; assembly: GCF_002078875.1. Lineage (NCBI taxonomy): Eukaryota > Metazoa > Chordata > Aves > Galliformes > Numididae > Numida > Numida meleagris. The sequence goes on along the minus strand of NC_034429.1, from coordinate 4,635,859 downwards.
GGGCCGTGGGTGGAGCCTTGGGCAGCCTGAGGTCCCTTCCAGTCCAACCATGCTGGGATCCCATGGCTCGGTGCTTCAGGATGCCATCTGCCTGCAGCCTGGCACCACGGCTGGGGGCTGTTGGGAGGACATGGGCAGATTTTGTGGCTAGTGCTGAAGATCTGCTGTAGCCTGTTTGCAGAGAAAGCCAATTTCTAAGCAAATCCTGATGGCTTTTTGCTTTGGAAGAGTATTTCCTAACACTTGGGCTGCAGTTAATTTGCAGAGCAGTTAATAAGAGGAGTGTTTGTTAAACTAGCCCTGGAAACAATCTTTTGTTTCCTATTTCTGCACATTGAAATCCTTAAAGGTCAGCTGTTGTGGTGGGAGCTGTGCTGCGAGCAGCTTCTGCTGTGTCTGAGTAAATCTAAGGAGCTGCGTAGCTCATCTCTGAAGTTGATCTTTGTTCTCCAGTGCCTTTTGTTGCACAGCTTGCTGCTGTCGGGTTTGGGAGCTCTCTCTGGGTCTGGCAGGGCAACTCTTGGGTTAACGCAGAGCATCGCAGCCTGTGCAAGGGAAGCCCTTATCTTGTTCAGCCCCTTTCCTGCTTGGGAGACGGTGTGTTGCTGCGTGTCGGTCGGTCTGTCCATGGAAGGACCCTTTGGCACACGTCAGCTGTGCCCACAGAGCCATCTGCTCCCCCTGGGGCCGTTCTTCAGCCTGCAGCTGGGAGGTGCTGCACACCAGAGGAGGTCTCAACCCATGCAGCCCAACTGCAGCCCAGTGTCTGATGCCCCCACCCACCCCCTCCCTCCCTTCCCGAGCATATTTGCCACCAGGGTCCCTTTGCCACGTAGCGCGCAGCCATCCTTCACCCATCCCACCCCTTTTTGCCTCCGGTGGTTCCCACTCTGTTTGAACACTGTATTCTATTTTATTTTTTTAGACTTGTGCTTTTCCACGACTGTACTCCTCACGGTTTTTTCCTTTACTAACTTTGACTGCGTCTCTCTATCTTCTCCCTCTGCACCCCCCGCCCACCCCAGACCTCGCAGTGTTCAAGGAGCGGCTGAGAGTGTTAACAGTGGGAGGTACGCACCCTGTCAGCCCCAACCCTCTGGAGCACAGGACTCTCTGAATAGGTTTTTCTGGCCCCCCCGCCCCCTGCGGTGCCGCACCGCTGTTTGGAACCTGTTGCTTTTTGGTTTCTCTGGCTAAAAGCGAGTGGGGTGCGTGGTTGGCGATGCTTCACCCCGAGCCAGGGCGTTCCCCATGCCGGCACTGGGGGCCCTCTGATTTACACACACGTATCGCTCTGCTCCGTTGCCTTTTGTTATAACCTCGTTGTCGCGTGCTCGAAGTTAATTACTGCTCGGTTGATCCACTCAAACCTCCTCTGTGCTTATTTTGTGTTTTGTGCCGCTTTTGTCCTTCCCCTTCTCCCTTCCCCACCTGCGGCCAACCCTCCCCGGCCCCATCCCTTCCTTCTCTCTCTGCTTCCGCTCGTCCCACCCATGACAACCCTGCAGGATTTTACGGGCTGGATGAGTCCGACCTCGACAAGGTCTTCCATTTGCCCACAACCACCTTCATCGGAGGAAATGAGTCGGCTCTTCCGCTCCGGGAGATCATCCGCCGCCTGGAGGTGAGGGGCTGGCTGTTTGCAGGCAGCAGGGCAGCGCGTGCAGCCCAGGAGCTGTGTGCAGCAAGGCAATGGCTTTGCTGCAAGTTGTTTCCCTTGCCCCACGGAGAGCTGTGTCTGCCTTACTGCCTATTCCTGGCTGAGCTCAGGAGGGAGAAAAGCATCTGAGATAAGCTGCAGGAAAAGCAGGCCCCTGAGTCTGGGAGGTTTTCCTCATTTCCTCCCTGCCTTAACAAATGGGGTCTGAAAACACTCTGAGGTGCAGTGCAACCCTGCGAGGCTGTGAGTTCTGCACGTGCAGGCAGAGAGGGACCCATGCGGAGCGCTGGGGTGAGGCAGTGCACTGGGTGACTCCTGGGAGGTGCGGGTTACTCCTCGCCTTGCTGGGTGCTTAAAGAGGGGACTAAGGGATCCCCTGGCACTGCGTGGAGCCAGTTTGGAGTGTGCTGGGGATGTGTGTGGCTCCTGCTGGTGCCTCACGGGCTGTCCAATCCTCTGGGGGCAGATGGCGTACTGCCAGCACATCGGCGTGGAGTTCATGTTCATCAACGACCTGGAGCAGTGCCAGTGGATCCGACAGAAGTTCGAGACCCCGGGGATCATGCAGTTCACCAACGAGGAGAAGCGAACACTGCTGGCCCGCCTGGTCCGCTCCACCAGGTACCCCACATGCAGCACAGCCATGACCCCCATTTTCCCGTTTTCCCCCATTTATTTTCTGCTGGGTGGCTGCCCTAGCTAGATGATCACCACCTGCATCACCTCTCCTTGGTGTCATCTGTGGCAGTCCCTCTGGGCCGGGCTAACCACAGAGATATGACGCAGGGCTCGCTCAGGTGCCGCCAGAGTGCTGGCATGGAGCCTGCAGACAGATGATGCTGGCAGAAAACAGCTAAAAATAAGGTGTCGTTCAACAGCACAGCACAGAGTCAGCTTGCGTGTGGGGTGGGAGGCAGGGAGCTGGGCAGCAGGAGGGAGCATGGGGTGAGCAGGGACTGCAGGGCTGCTTCAGCACCGCGCGCTGTGCCCCCCAGTAAGGTCCCCTCTGCGCTCCCCCTTCCAGGTTTGAGGAGTTCCTCCATCGGAAGTGGTCTTCAGAGAAGCGTTTTGGTCTGGAGGGCTGCGAAGTGCTGATCCCAGCCTTAAAGACCATCATTGATAAGTCGAGTGAGAAGGGAGTGGATTATGTGATCATGGGGATGCCCCACAGGTAGGTGTCCCTGTGTTTGGTGCCCTGGGGTTTGGTTCTGCAGGGTGAGCCACTGAGCTCGGACCTCAGCAGCTCCCCGTGAGCGCACAGATGGGCTCTGGGGCGGAAAGAGATGGAAATGGCACCGCAGAGCCCGCTCTGTGGCTTTGGCGGAAGGAGCTTCATTCGAGCAGGGTGGCAATCTGAGGATGGGATTTGGCCGAGCTGTGGCGGGGAGGACACAGAGGGGATCCCCGTCCTTGCAGGGACAAAGGATGTGTTAGAGTGCAGGACCCCATCCCCTCCCATTGTCCCCCACAGCTCAGGGGCCATGGGACTGCCCCTTGGCTCTCTGGCGGGGGAGGCATGGGGCCACGCTGTGCCAGGGGCCGCACTGCCTGCTGCTCGCCAACAGCGGCATTGCTTTCACAGAGGGCGTCTGAATGTCCTGGCCAACGTGATCAGGAAGGAGCTGGAGCAGATCTTCTGCCAGTTCGACTCCAAGCTGGAGGCTGCTGACGAGGTGAGTCCTGCTTTGCTCTGCTCCGTCCCCGCGGCAATCTGCAGGCCGTAGCGGTGTGCGCTGCATTGCACCGCTGCCGGCAGCTCTCCACGTCGCACCGTGGTGACCTTCCTCCCTCTGCCAGGGCTCCGGTGACGTCAAGTACCATCTGGGGATGTACCACCGGAGGATCAACCGTGTCACTGACAGGAACATCACCCTGTCCCTAGTGGCCAACCCCTCCCACCTGGAGGCGGCCGACCCCGTGGTCCAAGGCAAGACCAAAGCAGAGCAGTTCTACTGTGGGGACACGGAGGGGAAGAAGGTAAGCGGTGAGGCGGCAGGGAGCAGGCAGCACCGAGGAGCTGTCACACAAGCTGCCATCACCACGGCTGCTCCCACATCTCCCCCTTGGTCTTTGTTGATAGCTCCAGCAGGGGCTTGGCCACCGCAGGGAAATGAGCGGTGTTCCCATCCCCAAAGGCCCAGCATCAGGGCTGGGAAGGCTCAGCTTCACGCTGCAGGGTCTCAGTGTGTGTGGGGTGGGAGTGCTGTGGGCACCGTGCCGGGATGGCTGCGCCCAGGTGCCAGGGGGCATTTGTGCTGCTCTCATTGCCTGATTCACCGCCTCTGGCACTCCAGAAGTGGAAGGGTGAGATCAAAAGTACTTCCCTTCCTCCCACACCGCGAGAGCTGGGAATAAATAGAGCAGCTCTGTCCCCGCCTGGCAGGCAGCATCCTCAGCCAGCATCTGGCTAAAGCAGCAAAACAACTGAAGGCACAGTGAGCTCTGCCACAGCGCACTCCATCTTTTGGGGTGAAAGCATGAAGGATAGGTGCATTTTTCCCGACTCGGCCGCTGGAGCTGTTGAGCACGGGGTGTTGGAGTGGGACAGTGGCCCTAAGCATCCCACAGGGATCACAGCAGCTGCCACTCCAGTGCTGTGGGAAATCATCAGACACACCCACAGGGCTGAGATGCGGCCGCAGCGCCGCTGAGTGTCCTCACCCCGCAGGTGATGTCCATCCTCTTGCACGGAGACGCAGCATTTGCAGGGCAGGGAATCGTGTATGAGACATTCCACCTGAGCGACCTGCCCTCCTACACCACTCACGGCACCGTGCACGTTGTGGTCAACAACCAGGTGAGGGGCACAGGCACCCGAAGTGCCGGGATGGAGCTGGAGAAGCCCAGCTCAGTGCAGGCCCGTGGCCTGGAAGCTGCCTGCGTTCCCTAGGCACCGTGCGAGCCGATGGGACGTGCTTGGCCTGGTGCCCGGCCGGCTTCCTTGCCAGCCGGGATCTGCAAGCAGCACGGTTTGTTCCAAATCCCGTCCTCCCCAACAGATCGGCTTCACCACGGACCCACGCATGGCCCGCTCCTCTCCATACCCCACTGACGTTGCCCGTGTGGTCAATGCACCCATCTTCCACGTCAACGCGGACGACCCTGAGGCCGTGGTGTATGTGTGCAACGTGGCAGCGGAGTGGCGAAGCACTTTTCATAAGGATGTGGTGGTGGATTTGGTAAGGAGGTGGCACCAAGCTTTGTCCAAAAGCTGGGGCTCCTCCAGTCTTTGGGGCATGGTTTCGGGGGAGGAAAAGAGAGGGTTTGAGGGATGTAATGAGAATGTACTAACACTAAGGGAAGAAGTGCTGTCTCTGTGTGGAGCCTGCCCTCATGCCCTGCACTGACCAAGGCAGAACTGCTCCCTCCTGGGCTGCTCTGGACTATCCATAGCACGGAGACCGCGTGACTCTGCTCTGCAAGGTGCAGGTTGCAGGGCTGCTCTCATAGGCTCCCTCCTTCCTGGTAGGTGTGTTACAGGCGCAACGGGCACAACGAGATGGACGAGCCCATGTTCACGCAGCCCCTGATGTACAAACAGATCCGGAAGCAGAAGCCGGTGCTGCAGAAATACGCCGAGCTCTTGATTTCACAGGGGGTGGTAAATCAGCCGGAGTACGAGGTACTGTCACTGGGGTCAGGGTGCATCTGGGTGGCACTGCGGGGCGTGGGATGGGGGGCAGAGGAGCTGGCACCCCCCAGTGCCCTCCAGGGGAACGGGGTGTGCCCCTCTCCTGAGGAAAAGGTTTCAGGGCACAGCATGGGAGAGGGATGCAGGGCATCCAAGCATACTGAGACCTGTCCTGGCTGCCCCAGAGCCTTGTGAGGCTGCTCGGTAGGTCCAGAGCTGGGGTGACAGCTTGTGGGCCCATCACTGCTCACCTAAAGGTGGCAGAGCTCTGCTACGCTTGGGTGAGCGGTGGCTGGGCTGGGAGCTGGGGCTCGGCTGTGGGCTGTGCCAGCTGGGAGCAGGAACATCTTGTTCCCATCTCGCTCCCATCTTGCTCCCAGGCTGCCCCTTGATCTCTGCAGTGCTGAGCTGCTCTGGAGCTGTGCCCTGTGGCACCGGGAGGGCTGGGGCTGAGCTGCAGGGCCCCTGGGGGCTGCCTGCTGCAGGGATCCGCTCTGACCCCAGGAGCCCTCCGAGCTCATGCCAGCACTGTTGTTTGGAGCCTCCTTAGTAACGCGGCTCTGCCTGCTTCTGCCTCCCAGGAGGAAATCGCCAAGTACGATAAGATCTGTGAGGAGGCCCATGCAAGATCCAAGGATGAAAAGATCTTGCACATCAAGCACTGGCTGGACTCCCCCTGGCCTGGTAAGTTGCTGGCAGCGTTTCAGCTAGTGCATAGCCCGGCTTCTCCAGAGCGTGCTGGGACCCTGGTGCCCCGACAGCTGGCTTTTGGCAAATGCATGCTTGTGGGGTGAGGGCACAGTGTTGGCATCCCCGCTTCTGCCCTCGGGGTGCTGGTGGAGCCAGGCACAGCCCCACAGCACCGTGGCTGCTCCTCTGGCTGCAGGTTTCTTCACTCTGGACGGCCAACCCCGCAGCATGAGCTGCCCCTCCACCGGGCTGAATGAGGAGGACCTGACGCACATTGGCCAAGTGGCCAGCTCGGTGCCGGTGGAGGATTTCACCATCCATGGAGGTAGGAGCTCGCTGGAGCCTTGTTCCTGAGGAGGCGTGGGAGATGGCAGGAGCACGGCCTGGCAGGAAGGAGCTTGTTACATCGTTTGGATGTGCTTATTTGTGGCACTGAGGGGTTCAAAGGGAGCTGTGGTTAATTAAGGGAGAAGCATGAGGAGCAGCTTGTCCTTGGAGCTACCCAGCATGGAGGGAGCGTTCTTCTGCCCCAGGGCATGTGCTTGTTGTCAGCCTGTGGGCAGGTTTGGGGACGGAGGTGTTGTCACCACCATGAACCAGCGCCTGTCCTGGCAGGTCTGAGCCGAATCCTGAAGACCCGCGGGGAGATGGTGAAGAACAGGACCGTGGACTGGGCGCTGGCTGAATACATGGCATTCGGCTCCCTGCTGAAGGAGGGCATCCACATCCGCCTGAGCGGGCAGGACGTCGAGCGAGGCACCTTCAGGTGGGGCAGCGCCAGCTGTGCTCGGCCCCAAAGCCTCTGGAAGGGATCCCAAGCGACATGGCCTTTGTCCTTTTGGTTGTTTATTTTGCCACGCTGGGCCACGATCCCCTGTTGGCAAAAGTGTTGCACCAAGCAGCCAGGAAGGGGGACTGGCTGAGTGAGACCCCCATAAGGCAGAAGCTTGTGTGTGGTGGGGCGTAATGTTGCTCTTCCCTCTCTTCCAGCCATCGCCACCATGTCCTGCATGACCAGAACGTGGACAAGAGGACCTGCATCCCAATGAACCACCTGTGGCCCAACCAGGCTCCCTACACCGTCTGCAACAGCTCTCTGTCCGAGTATGGTGTCCTGGGTGAGTGCGGCTCTGCGCCCGGGGGTCCATGCCCCCACCACCCTAACCCCCCCTACCCCTCCTGCAGGCTTCGAGCTGGGCTTTGCCATGGCCAGCCCCAACGCCTTGGTGCTCTGGGAAGCCCAGTTTGGGGACTTCCACAACACCGCCCAGTGCATCATCGACCAGTTCATCTGCCCCGGGCAAGCCAAGTGGGTCAGGCAGAACGGCATTGTCCTGCTGCTCCCCCATGGCATGGAGGGCATGGTGAGGACACCCCCGGGCCCCTGGCTGCCCCCCAGCTCGTGGCAGCCTGGCTGTGCCTTCACTGTGCCTGGCTTCATCTGCAGGGCCCCGAGCACTCGTCCGCCCGCCCCGAGCGGTTCCTGCAGATGTGCAATGATGATCCCGATGTCTTCCCTGTGAGTGGGGCTGAGCCCGGCCCCCCCCCGGGGCTTTTCTGGGCCCTGATCTCTGCTGTAAAGCTCAAGGGTTGGGGGTAGCCCCAGGGTGGTCTCAGTGCAGTGCGATGTGAGACCGAGCTGTCCCTAGCAACAGCATGGTGCAGCAGGGAGGGTGTTGTCCCAAGCTGGGGGCACAAACGTACAGCTGTCTGCAGTGCCGTGGTCTCCGTGTGTCTCCGTGTGCTTTGGGAGGGGGCAGGAGGGGGCTGGGGGAGCAGGAAGGCTGCATGCCCGGAGCTGTGGGGCCAGAGCATGCTGCTGTTCCTTGACATCCCCTGACCCACGCTTGTTGAGGCAGAAGCTGGACGACTTCGACGTGCGCCAGCTGTATGACTGCAACTGGATCGTCGTCAACTGCTCCACTCCAGCCAACTTCTTCCATGTCCTCCGGCGCCAGATCCTCCTGCCCTTCCGCAAACCGGTCAGTGCCTGGGGCCGGGGCAGTGGGCGCACCGGCTGCTGCTGGCTGCTCACAGGGCTGCTCGCTGCGGGGTGCGGGGGGGGAGCAAGCTCTTGGGTTGAAAACTACCATCGTCCTTGGGCAAATGGAGCAGCCCATGCATCCTCGTGTTAGCTCCCGGCAGAGCAGAGGGAGGGCAGGGGCAGGTAGCTGTGTTCCCTGCTCGGGGCGAGGAGTTCTGGTGCTGCTCACTGCCTGCTTGGCCTCTTCCTCCCCTGCAGCTGATCATCTTCACTCCAAAGTCGCTGCTGCGCCATCCCGAAGCGCGCTCCAGCTTCGATGACATGCTGCCAGGTACGGGCGGCACGGGGCCGTGTTTGCCTCCTGGGAGGTGAAGGGCAGGAGCCGGCATGGTGTAAAGTCCTGCTGGCAGCAGCCCCGTGCCAGCTGCCCTTGTGCTGTGGCACGGATTTAATCCCTAAAATCCCTTTGGACGTGGCAAAATGGGGTGGAGAGGTGTTGTGGGCATCTCGCCCTCGGCTGTGGGTCCTTATTCCTGGCCTCACCACCTCCCCGTTTTGCAGCCCTGCCACATTCTCCCCGCGGGCGCAGCGGCACCGAGCCGTGACCATGGGGTTCCATCTTCCCGCAGGCACCAATTTCCTCCGCGTCATCCCTGACAGCGGCCCTGCGGCTCAAAGCCCGCAGAACGTCCGCCGGGTGCTGTTCTGCACCGGGAAGGTGTACTACGACCTGACGCGGGAGCGCAAGGCCCGGAGCATGGAGGCGGACGTGGCCATCACGAGGGTGGAGCAGGTGAGCTCGGTGCGGCGGGAGAGCTCTGGGTGCCACTGAGCCTGCAGAGGTGGTGCCGGGCCTTGGGGCCACCCGTCCCCGTGCCACCCCAGCTGCCACCTCCCCGTCCCCCCGCAGTTGTCGCCGTTCCCCTTCGACCTCCTGCAGAAGGAAGCTCAGAAGTACCCCAACGCCGAGCTGGTGTGGTGCCAGGAGGAGCACAAGAACCAGGGCTACTACGACTACGTCAAGCCGCGCCTGCGCACCACCATCAACCGCGCCAAGCCCGTGTGGTAAGAGCGGAGCTGGGGGTCGCCGTGGGGCAGCGCCGCAGTCAGGGCAGTCCCGGTGAACCCCCAGCCCCCGTCTCCCCACAGGTACGCGGGGAGGGAGCCGGCCGCTGCCCCCGCCACCGGCAACAAGAAGACGCACCTGACGGAGCTGCAGCGGCTGCTCGACACCGCCTTCAACCTGGACGCCTTCAAGGACCTGGCCTAAGCCCTCCCCCCCCGTGGCCGCTGCAGCATGCGCGCGGCTCTGTCCGTCTGTCTGTGTGTCTGTCGCTCGCCTCCCGCCTCCGTCCTAAACTACAGACCTTGTCAACCGAACACCTCGCCTCCTCGTGCCTGCCACCGCGCCGCTTGCCCCATGGGGCGGAGGGGCTGGGACCCTCACAGTGGGGCACGGATCCCCTCATTGGGGCTGGGACCCCTCCCACGGAGACCGAGTCCCCCCCACTGAGGTCAGGATTCCCCACTGAGGCCAAGACCCCTCCACTGGGGCTGGGAGCCCCCATTGAGGCCCGATGACCCCGAGCAGTGGGGTTTGCTCACGTGCAGGGATGTTCCGGCCACTTGCTCCCAAAGCTCGGGGTTGCCGTGGGGCTGGGTGCTGTGCCTCTGGGGCTCCGTCCCAGTCCCTCCCCGTTCCTCCTGCTCTCGGCTGCCTCTTGCTGGGGGGCAGGAATGGGTGACGCCGGGCCGCGTTGCCCCAGGGGGCTGGTGCTGGTGCTGACCCGCTCCTCCCGTGCCAGTGGGAGCCCCTGGGGCGGGGAGCAGTGGAACCCCGCGTCAGCGCTGCCCACCACCGCGGCCCCGTGCCCCATCCGTCACCGCCGCGATGCCCACGTGCAGTGCCACCACTGCGCCGGCTGCGACACGTCGGTGCCACGCTCCTGCCCCCCCCCACCCGGTGTCACCCACCCGATGTCCCCCGCGCGGTGTCACCCCCTGAC
>NC_034429.1:4622300-4625473 GCF_002078875.1 Numida meleagris | reverse complement strand
GCTTCCGCGCAGCCGCGCGCGCACGGCGCCGCCAGGGCCATCTTGGGCCGCTCGGCACGGTGAGAGCGGGGCCGGGGCCGGGCGCGGGCGCGGGGACCTCCTGGAGGGGGACGCGCTGGGGGGGGACACGCGCAGGGGATGCCGAGCCGCGCTGCGGCTGAAAATCGCCCCGCGAACCCCCGGAGCTGGGAGCGGTGTTCGCCGGGTTGAGGGCCCCCCCGGGTGCTTCGGGCTGCGGGGATGGATGCGGGGGTGTCCGAGGGCCCCCCCGGCCCCGCTGACAGCGCGGCGCGCGCAGCCGCCCCCATCCCGCCACCCCCGCGCGGGGCCGGGGGGGAACCGAAAGCGTCGCGCTGCGCTCGGGGGGTGGGAAGTACCCGGGGTGGGCCCCCCCTCCCCGGGGGGGCGGGGGAAGTCCCCGCGGGTTCCCCCGCCCCGCTGTCACTGAAGGGGGAGGGGGGTTGAGCTGCCGCGTCCCCAGGGGTGACCCGACGGGGTGACGCTGGAGGAGGTGCCGTCCCCCGGGGGGAGTGACCCCTGCGGGGGTGACACTGGGGGGGGGTGCAGCCCCCCCGGCTCGGCCCCGTCCCGCAGCGCCGTGAGGTCGCGTTGGGCCCCCCCCGCCTGGCGGTGGGGCAGGCGCGTGCCGGCGGTGCCGTGCCACGCCGGGCAGGACGCCAAGTCCCAGTGCCGGGAGCCGGGGGGGGCGGGGGGGCTGTGCCCGTGGGAGCTCTGCACCTCCCTGCGCCGGTGACGCCGTCCCGCAGCGCCCGCCGCAGCGCCCGATGAACTCCATGAACCCCATGAAACCATCGCTGCCGCCCACACCGCACGGGTGAGTGCCGCCCCAGAGCCACCCACCGCCGCCTCACGGCCACCCGCTGCTGCCCGGCGCGTGGCATCCTCCCCTGTTCCCCCCTCTCCCCCTAATTAAGTTGTTTTTCTTTCTAGTGATGGTTCATTTGCATATGAGGCTGTTCCCTGGCAACCGAGCACCAATCAGCCGGCGGGATCCCTCTCCGTGGTAACCACCGTCTGGGGTGTCAGCAACACCTCCCAGAGCCAGGTACCGCCGTGCCCCGCCCTGACACCCTGTCCCCCCCGGGGGTCTTGGCGTGGTGGTGCCAGCAGGGAGGGGCTGCCCTTTAAGGGTGGGGCTGGAAGGGGAGGGGCTTCCCAAAGAGGGTGGGGTCACCTGGTGTGGGCGGGGCTTTGTCTGGGGTCTTATGTGTTGGGTGGGGTGACCCCATTGAGACCCCATTGACATTGAAGACCCCACTGGCTGACGGTGAGCTCTCATTGACCCCCGCTGAGATCGCGCTGACTGCCCGTGGAACCCTCACTGAGATCCCATCGACACCCCCTGAGATCCCATTGACACCCACTCAGACCCCACTGACCATCTCCTGACCCAAAATGAGACTCCACTGACTGTCCATTGACACCCACTGAGACCCCACTGACCCCCCCACTGAAACTCCATTGACTGCCCATTGACCCCCACTGAGATCCCATTGACAATCTGTTGCTACTGAAATGCCATTGACTTTCCATTGACACCCATTGAGACCCCATTGCCAGCCAGTGGGTTCCCACTGACTGTCCGCTGACACTGAGACCCCACTGACGTAACGTTGTCACCCACTCAGACCCCACTGACTGTCTCTTGACACCCCGAGACCCACTGACCGACACCCCTGAGACCCCACTGGACTGAGACTCCATTGACCATCCATTGACCCCCACTGAAATCCCACTGACCCCTACTGAGACTCCATTGACTTAACTTTGACACCCACTGAGACTCCACTGACCATCTCTTGAAACCTACTGAGACCTCACCAACTGACAGCGAGATCCCATTGACTGTTCATCAACACCCACTGAGACCCCACTGAACATCTGTTGACACTGAAACCCCATTGACTTTCCACTGACACCCACAGAGACTCCACTGACACCCAGTGAGTTCCCACTGACTGTCTATTGACCCTCACTGAGACCCCATTGACCTCACTGAGATCCTGCTGACCATACATTGACACTCAGACCCCACAGACTTAATGTTGACATCCACTGAGACCCCACTGACTTTCTGCTGACCCCCATTGAGACCCCACTGACCCCCACTGAGATCCCATTGACTGTTCATTGACCCCTCACTGAGACTTCACTGACAGTCGCTGAGATCCTGTTGACCATCCACTGACACTGAGACCCCACTGAATGTCTCTTGACCCCCAGTGACACCCCCTGCAATTCCTCTTGGCTGTCTCATGGGCCCCCACTGAGATCCCACTGACCCCTACTGAGATCCTACTGACTGTCCATTGACTCCCACTGAGACCCCATTGTCCAACCGCTGACACTCACGCTGCAGTGACAGCCCTGAGACCCCAGTGACACCCACTCCCACCGCACGGTCGTGGTGTCGGCAGCACCCCGCAGGGCCGGGTACCCCCGCCCCACGTGCCATGCCCCTCCCTGACCCCACGTCCCCCCGCAGGTTTTTGGCAGCCCCATGGGCCCTGGGGGCGGCAGCTCCAGCACCCCACTGCTGCCTGGTGTGGCGGGCGCCAGCTCGGGGATGAGCTCTCCGCAGTTCCTGGCGCAGCCGCCCTTTGCCGAGCCAGCTCCCACCAAGGGCTACGTGCAGCAGAGCGTCTATGGCCGCAGCTCCTACCCTGGCGGGCCCGGCTTCGCCCCCAGGTAAGGCCGGCGTGGCCCGGCGCGGCGATGCCTGGCACGGCTGCAGCTCCCCCTCCCCACTGTCTGTACTCCGCAGCTACGCGGGCAGCCCTGGTGCCATGGGGCTCCCGGCGCACGCCGCCCGCCCGCCCCCCGCCACCGACTTCACTCAAGCGGCCGCTGCCGCCGCCGTGGCTGCCGCCGCCGCCACCGCCACCGCCACCGCCACAGCCACGGTGGCGGCGCTGCAGGAGAAGCAGAGCCAGGAGCTGAGCCAGTACGGCGCGGTAAGGGCGGTGACACGCGGGGGGCGGCGGTGGCAGCGTGGGGGCACAGCGCTGACCGCCGTTCCCGTGCCGCAGATGGGAGCGGGGCAGCCCTTCGGCAGCCAGTTCCTGCCCCATACCGCGCCACGCGGCCCCACCGGCCTCAGCCCCGGCGGCATGGCCGGCGTCATGGCCCCCCTGGGCGTGGGGCCCGCGCGG
>NC_034429.1:4616289-4621270 GCF_002078875.1 Numida meleagris | reverse complement strand
TTCCAGGGTGGGGGTGTGGCCATCAGGTATGGGAGGGGCTTGGTGCAGGGGTGGGGCTTCGGGGGGAGGGGCTTCCCAAAGAGGGTGGAGTCCGATGCTGTGGGCGGGGCTTCATGGGGCGGTTCTTAAGTGTGGGGTGGGTTGACCCGTGCTGAGACCCCATGAAGCATTCATTGACCCCCACTGGGACCCTCCTGACCGCCACTGAGACTCTATTGAGCATTCATTGACCCCCACTGGGATGCTGCTGACCATCGAGACCCCATTGACACCCACCATGACCTCACTGACCGTCCATTGACACAGTGACACCTGCTCCAGCCCCACTGATGCCCCATTGATGCCTACTCCAGCCCCTCTGTCCCCACTGAAGCCCCAGTGACACTCACTGCCGCTCCACTATCACCCCACTGACACTCCATGGCACCCACTGATGCCCCATGGATGGCCACGCAAGGTCCCTGGCAACCCCGCTGCCACCCCCCTCATGTCCCCTGGCTGTGCCCCTGTCCCCGCAGGGCCGCCCACGGGTGAGGAGCTGCGCCTGACCTTCCCGGTGCGCGATGGCGTGGTGCTGGAGCCCTTCCGCCTGCAGCACAACCTGGCGGTCAGCAACCACGTCTTCCAGCTGCGTGACTCCGTCTACAAGACACTGATGATGAGGTCAGGGCGGTGCCATTGGGGAGGTGCAGTGGGGGAGTGAGCTGCCAGGGCATGGTGCGGCACCGTGGGGCACCACAGGGCATGGGGGGGCTGAGCGTAGCACAGGGATGGATGCCTCGGTCCTACGTGGCACAGCATGGCACAGTGCTGCGTGATACGGTCCTACATGGCACAGCATGACACAGTGGTCCATGATATGTCCCTACGTGGCACAGGATGGCACAGTGCTCCTTGATATGGGCCTACATGGCTCAGCATGGCACAGTGCTCCATGATACGGCCCTACGTGGCATGCCATGGTTCTTCATGGCACATTGCTGCATGATATGAACCTACATGGCACGTCATGGCTTAGCATGGCACAGTGCTGATGATACGGTTCTGCGTGGCATGCCATGGTTCTTCATGGCACAGTGCTGCACGATATGGTGCCACCTGGCACATCATGGCTCAGTGCTGCACACCATGGTCCTCCTTGGTGTGTCATGGCTTGTCATGGCACAGTGCTGCATGATACGGCCCTACACAGCTCAGCACGGCACAGGGCTGCACACCATGGTGCTAAGCATCATGGCATGGCTTGGTGCGGCACGGCGCGGCTCAGTGCATCTCCCCCCGCCCTGTGCCCACCCTGCTGCCCCCCAGGCCCGACCTGGAGCTGCAGTTCAAGTGCTACCACCATGAGGACCGACAGATGAACACCAACTGGCCGGCCTCCGTGCAGGTCAGCGTCAATGCCACACCGCTCACCATCGAGCGCGGCGACAACAAGACCTCGCACAAACCGCTCTACCTGAAGCACGTCTGCCAGCCCGGCCGCAACACCATCCAGATCACTGTCACCGCCTGCTGCTGCGTGAGCGGGGCCGTGGGGCGGGTGGGGGGCTGCCGTGGGGCGTGGGGCCGCAGCTCACCCAGCTCTCGCCCCGCAGTCGCATCTCTTCGTGCTGCAGCTGGTGCACCGGCCCTCGGTGCGCTCGGTGCTGCAAGGCCTCATCAAGAAGCGGCTGCTGCCCGCCGAGCACTGCATCACCAAAAGTGAGTGCCGGGCTCTGGGGGACGGTGTGGGGATGGTGGTCCCCTCTTCACCCCGCATCTCGTCCCCTCCCCCAAGTTAAGAGGAACTTCAGCAGCGGGACCATCCCGGGCACGCCGGGGCCCAACGGGGAGGATGGGGTGGAGCAGACGGCCATCAAGGTGTCCCTCAAGTGCCCCATCACCTTCCGCCGCATCCAGCTGCCCGCCCGGGGGCACGACTGCCGCCACATCCAGGTGGGGGGTGGGACAGGGTGGGACGGGACGGGATGGGAGCTCCCGTCGGTGCCAGCTCAGCCCCGTCTGTCCCACAGTGCTTCGACCTGGAGTCCTACCTGCAGCTCAACTGTGAGCGGGGCACGTGGCGGTGTCCTGTGTGCAAGTGAGTGCGGCCCTGGGGGATGTGTCTCCGGGTCCCTGGGTGTCCCCATGGGGTTGTGCGTCAGCGTCCCTTGGTGTCTTTTCCTTGGCGTTCCAGTAGAGCCATGCCTTGGTGCCCACACAGGGTTGTTCCCTGGTGCACCCATGGAGCTGTGACTCGGTGTCCTCACGAGGACATCCCTTGTCCCTCAGTGTCCCCATGAGGCTGTGCCTCAGCGTCCCTTGGTTGTCCTTCAGCATCCCCATGGAGCTGTCCTCATTGAGCCGTGCCCCCGTGTTCCCATGGGGATATAACCAGCTGTCCTTCCATGTTCCCACGGAGCTGTCCCCATTGAGGGGACGTCTCCTGGTGTCCCTTGGCGTCCCCATGGAGCTGTGCCTCCGTGTCCCCAAAAGATTGTCCCTTGGTGTCTTTCAGTGTCCTCACGGGGAAGTCCCTTAGTGTCCCTCTGTCTGCGTTAAGTTGTCCTATAGTGTCCCCATGGGGGTGTCCCTCAGTACTCTCATTGACCCGTGCCTCAGTGTCCCCATGGGGATATCCCTTCATGTCCCTCGGTGTCTGCATGGGGCTGTCCCATGCTGTCCTTCAGTGTCCCTGCTTGTACCCAGGGGGCTGTCCCCTGCTGTCCCCTCACCGCCGTGCCTCCCACAGTAAGACGGCGCTGCTGGAGGGGCTGGAGGTGGACCAGTACATGCTGGGCATCCTGATCTACATCCAGAGGTGAGTGCTGCTGCCCCCTGACCCTGCATGGCTGTGCTGCCTGCTGCCATGCCATGCCCACCGCCCACAGCTCGGACTACGAGGAGATCACCATCGACCCGACGTGCAGCTGGAAGCCGGTGCCCGTCAAACCTGACCTGCACATCAAGGAGGAGGCGGACGGGCCGGCTCTGAAGCGCTGCCGCACCGCCAGCCCCGCGCACATGGTGCTGCCCAACATCATGGAGATGATTGCAGCGCTGGGGCCTGGCTCCTCACCCTTTGCCGCCCCTCCAGCCGAGTACGGTGCGCAGGGTGAGCATAACCACACAGCGGGGTGGTGTGGCCCCCCCCCCCCCCCTTTGGTGCCCACCGCCACGCTCACCCCTTTTCTCCTGCAGGCTCCGCGTTCCCGGCCCCTGCAGCCTACCCCGAGCCATTCCCCCCTGCCGCCCCCGGCACACCGACGCTGGGGGACTTCGCGCCATCCGCCTCCTTCCCACCTGAGCTGCTGCCCCCTGACAAGCCTCCTGCCGCCCCCCTGCCTGGACAGGTCATTGGGGGGGGATACGGAGGAGGAGGAGGAGGAGGGTGATGGGGTGCTGAAGGCCGCTGTCCCTGCAGCTGCCTCCCGCCGGCCGGATGGAGCCGTCCCACGCTGCCGGTCTGCACACCATGGGCAGCCCGGCCCAGCACCGCGCTGTGCCCCCCCCGCGGCCCCCGCCGGGCAGCACCGGCCCCGATGTCACCTTCAGCGCCGCGACGGGGAGCGGGGATGGGACGGAGCCTGCACTGGACGTGAGTACCAGGAGGGGCAGGGGTGTCCCTCCGTGGCACGTAGGGGTGTCTCCTGGTGTGCCCCAGCATCCCCATGGTGTGCCTTGGTGTCCCCATGGAGCTGTGCCTCGGTGTCCTCAGCGTCCCTTGGTGTCCTTGTTGTCCTCATGGGGATGTCCCTTGGTGTCCTTAGCGTCCCAATGGAGCTGTGCCTCAGGATCCCCGCAGGGACATCCCTCGTTGTCCCTCAGGATCCCCCAGGGGCTGTGCCTCGGTGGCCCCATGGAGCCACTTTTCTCTGTCACTCGGTGTCCCTTGGTGTCCCCGTGGAGACTTGGTGTTCTTCAGTGGCCCCTTGGAGTTAAGCCTCAGTGTCCCGAGGTGTTCCTCGGTGTCCCCATGGAGCCATGCTGTGGCGTGTCCCATGGTGTCCTTTGGTGTCCCCATGGAGCTGTGCCTCAGTGTCCCTCCACGGACACCTCTTGGTGTCCCTTGGTTCGTTGGGGGGTTGCTGGGGTGGTTTGTGGGGGGTATGGAAGGGGGGGGTATGGAGGGGGGAGCTGTTTGGGGGCGTTGGCGGGAGGGTTTATGAATGGTTTCTGGGGGGATGCCGGGGGCCGTGCCCCGTGGCGCTGCCCTACCTCTGCCTCCCCAGCTGCTGCCCGAGCTGACCAACCCCGAGGAGCTGCTGTCCTACCTGGGCCCCCCCGATCTGCCCAGCAGCACCAACGACGACCTGCTCGCCCTCTTCGAGAGCAACTGAGGCCCCTCCCGGCCCCGGGGGGCAGCGGGTGGGCGGGCAGCCCCACGGACAGCCCCTGGCCCGCAGAAGCGCAGCGCTGTACATATGTACAAACACTACTGCCCCGCTCCATTAAAACCTTTCTCTCCCGTGGGCCTCACGCGTGTCCGTGCCCCCCGTGGGGAGGGGTCGGGTCGGGCGGGGGGGCCGAGCGCAGGGTGTAGGCCGGGCTCGGGGACGCGCTCCCCCTCCACGTGCGCGTTCCCGCCGCTCCCATCCTCCACCCGCCTCGCGCATGCGCGCCACGCCCTACCCCGCACCCGCCGCAGCCCGCGCGCTCCCGGCCCCGCCCCGCCCCTCCCCACCCGCCGCCCCCTCCCCTCTTTCTTTTTCGTTCTCCTCTTTTTCACATCTCGCGCTCCCATTGGCTTCAATCCCCGTCGCTCCGTGACGCGGCGCGCGCTGATTGGCCGGATCACGGCGGGAGGCGGGCTGCGCGCCCCATATATAAGGGCATCGAGCGGGTGCTCTCTTTCCGCTGCGCCGCGCTCGCCGAGTTGTCTGTCTGCGTCCGCGCTGTCCGCCGCCCGCGCCGCCATGGCCAACCCCGTCGTGTTCTTCGACATCGCCGCCAACGGCGAGCCCCTGGGCCGCGTCACCTTCGAGGTGGGCGCCGCGGGGAC
>NC_034429.1:4595485-4615888 GCF_002078875.1 Numida meleagris | reverse complement strand
GGGTCTGGAGGCTTTAGGGATGGGGTGGTGGGGTGGGATTTAGGTTGGAGAGATGAGTATTTAAGAATTCAGTGGTGGGATCTGGGATTGTGGTTTTGTTGGGGGGGCTCACGTGGGGTTGGAGATCTTCGGGAGCTGGGATTGGGTTTGGATTTGGTGCTTGGTTGCGGTGTTACAGAGCGGTTTGCGTTTAGGGTATGGGGCTTGGGCATCTGGGTCTGGGGTGTTGCAGTGGGGTCCGGTTTGGGGATGGGTGTGGGGTTTAGGGTCTGGGGTCATGCTTGGGGTCTCCCAGTGGGGTTTGGGTTTTGGGGTCTGGCGTTGGGATCAGGTTGCAGTGTATTGCTGGAATGTCCGGGGTTTGATTTGGGATCAGATCTGGGTTTTGGGGTCAGGAATCCAGGCGTGGGGTCAGCTCTGGGTCTCGGGGTCGGTGCCAGCCCAGCGTTCCCCCCGCCACATAGCCAGGCTGGTTGGGATGCCGCCCCTGTGACGGCGCAGTTTCCAGATGCCGCAGAGCTGCCGGCACGCAGCGGCCGGGGGGGTGAGCGGTGCCGCAGCCCCCCCGTGATGACCTCGCCTCTCTTTGCAGCTCTTCGCTGACAAGGTGCCCATAACAGCAGGTGGGTATGGGGTGGTGGGGCTGCTTCCCCCTTGTTGCTGGGCCACGCTCACCCCTCTTGCTCTCCTTGGCAGAGAATTTCCGTGCGCTGAGCACTGGTGAGAAAGGATTTGGCTACAAGGGCTCCTGCTTCCACCGGATCATCCCTGGCTTCATGTGTCAGGTGCGTGGCAGCACTGGGAGCTCCCACTAGGGAGGTCGGAGGGGGCCAGCACTGCCCCTCTACTACTGTGGGGCATTGTGACCCACATGGCTGTGGTGATCCTATAACCAGATTATTTTTTTTTTTTTAGGGCGGTGACTTTACACGCCACAATGGTACCGGTGGCAAATCCATTTATGGGGAGAAGTTTGCCGATGAGAACTTCATCCTGAAGCACACAGGGCCCGGCATCCTGTCCATGGCCAATGCTGGCCCCAACACAAATGGCTCCCAATTCTTCATCTGCACTGCCAAGACCGAATGGTGAGCGTGGGGAGGGGGGACAGCGTCACGCTGCGGTGATGCTGGGGAGGTGGCTGTGTTTCCCCTGCAACCCACACTTCTCCACAGGTTGGATGGCAAGCATGTTGTCTTCGGCCGCGTCAAGGAGGGGATGAATGTGGTGGAGGCCATGGAGCGCTGTGGCTCCAAAGATGGCAAGACGAGCAAGCAGATCACCATTTCCAACTGCGGGCAGCTCTCATAAACCTTGCGTCTTAATGCCTGACATTCCGCCTGCGGCCCAGGCAGCTTGCCTGGTGCGGCCCCCCCCTCCCCTTGTGCTCCTGACTTACTGCTGCGTTTCTACTGGGTCTCGCCGCATGTGCACAGTCCAGTTGGACTGCAGAGTTACATTTATGAGTCTAAATAAAACGAGTTAAACCACCCCAGTGCTGTTGTTTTGGGGTAAGGGTGGGTAGAACAGGACCCCAGTGGGACTGGGTCCTCCTTCGTGGTGTCCCCTGGTGTGAAGAGGTATGCTGACCTCAGTAGGGGTCATGGTGTGTGTGTGTGAGGTCCCCCCCTGCCTGGCTGTTGCATCCTGCTGTGGCGCTGAGCCGTGGGCACTCAAGTGAGGATCCTTGCCTGTTGCTGTCCACACCCCTGAGCCTGCAAGTAACATTCCCTGCCTTTCCATAATGTGGGGAAACTGAGGCAAGGGGCCTTGGGCTGCTCTGGGCCCCCCGCTTAGGGGGTGAGCAGGGAGATGGGGCAGAGGGAGTTCGTTCCGAGGCTTATTTTGAGTGAGGGGAGACGAGAATGGGATGCATATCTGCCCCAAATATAGACATGGGGGATGTGCCCCCCCCACACCCCAAATATAGACATGGGGGATGTGCCCCCTTCCACCCCCCCCCCAGTTTAGGATGTGTGGGGAGGTCTGCTGCTCTGTCTGAAGCACTGGAGAGGGTCTGCATGCGCTGAGGGGCTCCCAGTAATCCCTGGCTGGGGTGTTCCAGCAGCACCCCAGTGCTCTCAGGTTGGGCAGTGTCCTGCCTGGGACTTCCTCCCTGCCCAGGAGGACCTCGGTGCGGTGCCCCGGAGCGCTCCGCATCACGCACCGCGGGCACGGGCTGTAGCGGCATTGTCCGGAACTCCCGTTCCCCGGAACCTCTCAGCTTGGCGCAGTTCCCAGTAGGGATGCACAGCGCGGAGGACCGGAAGCGGCGCGACGTGCGGACCGGAAGCGCGGGTGGGCAGGCGGTTGCCGTGGCAGCGGGCCGGGGCCGCCATGGAGGCGCTGACCGAAATGTACGACCAGGCGCTGCTCGGCATCCTGCAGCATGTCGGCAACGTGGACGACTTCCTGCGCGTCCTCTTCGGCTTCCTCTACCGCAAAACCGATTTCTACCGCCTCCTCCTGCGGCCCGGTGACCGCCTGGGCTTCCCGCCCGGCGCCGCGCAGGCCATGGCCCTGCAGGTACCCCCCGGGCCCCGCTCGCTGCGCTCAGTGCCGGTGCTGAGTGCCCGCCGCCGCGTTCCCGTGGGTGTTGGGGCCCAGAGCGTCCTTTGGGCACAGCCTCAGGCCAGGGCGAGGCAGCAGGGCTTTGCTCCGGCGTCCTCCCGTGTGTCACCGGGAGAAACGTCACCTTTTGCCTGGTGCAGGTGGCTGGGCCTGAGCACTCAGCTCCTCATGCTGCAGGATGGGGAGAGCTGCGTTTTCTCTCTCCAAATGCATTATTATCTACCCAAACCAGACAGTTCTGGTTCAAAACGCCATGATCTCCACTTACCATTGATCTGCTTCTTCACCTGCACCTGCTGAAGGAGCTCGCAGCCATCCTGGGGGGTTGCCCGCGGTTTCTCCCAACCGGTGGCACTGCTGAGGGGAGGCAGCCCTTCCCCAGAGACAGCAAAACCCTGCAGCCAAGTCTCTCTCCTGAGAGGTGGTTTCAGCTGGCAAGTGCAGGTGTAGGGAGCGGGCTGTGTGACAACCACAGCTGGAGAGACTGCAGTAAGGGCCCCAAGCGCATGCTCCTTCTCCCCTCCTTGACAGCCAGCTTTGCTCTCTTGCAGGCGTTTAAAGTCTTTGAGCGGATGGCCCGGCAGGATGACGAGAAGCGGCGCCGGGAGCTGGAGGCAAAGCTCCGCAAGAAGGAGGAGGAGGAGGAAGCTGCCGCGGCTGCCGAGAGGGTGAGAGTGGCCCCGGCCGCCCATGAGGTCGAGGTAGAGACAACGGAGGAGCCCGAACCCTCGCTGGACATGGGGGGTGCAGCGGGGCCACAGGATTCGCCTGCAACCCCGGCAGCAGCCAGCCCCATGCCAGCAGAGCCCCCAGGGGCGGCTGCCCCAGCGCAGCCCCTGCCTGCCGAGCTGCCCACGTAAGGCTCTTCCCTTGCTGCTTTCTTCACCCCACTGGCAGGTGCTGGCAGGGTGGGGGGAGGAGGGGTTGTGTGATCCCCCCGTGGGAGGCAGAGTTGTGTTCTGTGCTGGGTTTTCTCGCTGCTCTGAGGGCAAGGGAATTGTCATGTCTGCACACTGCTGCGTGCTGGAGCTGTGTACATTGGGGTCACTGTTCCTGGGGGCTGACCGCAGCAGCTCTGGGAAATCCAGGTGCTGTCCCACAGCCTTTTTCTCATGGAAACTCGGGGTCTGTTCCCCAGGTGTATGCGGTGGGAGCTCCCAGAGCCGGATTGGTGCTCTCCAGGTTGCTCTTGTACCAAATATCCATGTGGGCAGGTAACAAGGCCAGTGTCAACATTGGGTGCTCACAGTTTGGGAGCTCCAGAGGTCTCTGGCCTGGCTTTCAGCTCAAAGCAGAGCCAGCTTTGAAGCCACATCAGACGCTGCACAGAGCTTTACGTACTCTTTCACCAGACTCAGTGGCTTTCAAGCTGGGCTAAGCAGCCTCATGCTTTAAAAATGTCCTTGCTCTGAAGTCCTCTCAGCGTGTCCGAGGGCTGCTGCCAGCTGGCTTCCCTTCCCTGCCCGGGTGAGGTGACACAAAGCCCTCAGGTCCTGTGCTGACGCGTGACAGCCCCAGGTCCTGGAGGGGCTAGGATGGAGTGGGCAGGGAGGAGAATGCAGCTGGGAGGGGAAGGTGCCCAGCAACTTGATCAGGTGGGAATGAGGAGAAGGCCTTGTGCCGAGCTTGACCAGCCTGACCTGTGTTGTGCAGGATAAAAATAAGCCAGAAGCCAAAAATGAAATCGCCTGAGAAGCCATGTTCTGTTGTCCTGAGAAAAAAGATTGTCCCTGGGGCCATCAGGCTGGCATCTCATGGAATTAGTGAGCCAAAAAAAGCCCTGTTGCAGCCGACAGAGCTCTTCTGCCTTGCCACAGCTCTGACCTGTGTGTTCCCAACCTGGACTGGGGAAGGGAATGGGGCAGCGTGGCTGTGGGATCCAAGTAGGGCAGAGCAGGCAACAGGTTGCTGCTGTAGTTGGTGTGTGTGCCTCTGGGGGGCACTGGAGCCCCCCGAAAGGCAGCGGGCATCCAGGGCACCCCTGACAGGCTATTAATAATTGAACCAGCTGCTTAATTCTGCACAGCCCCTCCTGAGCAAAACCCCGAGCCACCAGCTTGGATACGAGGGGTGCATGAAAAACATGCAGCGCCGGCAGCAAGAATGCAGAAAGGAGATTAAACAAAAATATTTTCCTTCTCCCTTCCCCCCTCCTCAACCGGTAAAGAAAACCATCGCCACCAAAATCTATATAAAAACTCGCTCATTCTGTCAACATCACTGCTGTGGAAATGTAGGGCAGGTACCAGCCCAGATCTGCCAGCTCCCATCAGAGCCCGCTGCGCTCCTGGGCGCCTTGGGATGGGAGAAGCTTTCATAGGGCTGCAGAGGAAAGGGAGAGCAAAACCAAGCCTGAGCTGCACTCAGCTTTGCCCACAGGTGAGGCATGTGGCTGGCTTGTTCCTTGGCCGGTCCCAGCCCTGTTCCCCACCTGTGAATGGGGTGATGTGGCTCCCCTTTGCCGTGGGGCTGCCCCATGGCCCCGATAAGGACCGTGTGGCCTCCTGCCCTCCCCGGCTCGTTTCTGGGGTTAATGGTGCAGCTCCCAAAGGCATGGATCCGGTTTGTTGCCTGCAGCCTGAGCTCAGCTCTGAGCTTGGCACACCTCCGCCGCCCAGCGCCCTCCCCTTCCCCCATCTTGGAACCTGGCCTGCATACATTTGCCATACAGCATTTAAAATAGAGCCCGGCAGCCCACGTGTGGCACTGTGCAGCCTGGCCTTGGCGCTCTGCTTCCTGCCTTCCCAATGCTTGCTGCTTGCTCCCAGTCCTAACCTGGGGTGCATTCTTCTTCCATCCTGTGGCAACTTGCTGCTCAGAGCCCACTATGAGGCCATGGCAGCTCTGCGTCCCCTCGCTGTGCCTCCTTGGTGCTGTGGCCATGTGTGCTCAGGGCTGGCAGCCCTGTGCTGTTTGGGGAGCCAGGAGAAGGACCTACAGAGAGCAGGTGTGGAATTTTGTTGTCAGAGAAGGGAATTCTCCCAGCAAAGGATTTCTGGGAAGGATGAAAGGATGCTGAAGGGTCCTCAGAAAGGTGGCGAGGAGGCAGAAAGCACAGAGCTGCTGTAAGCAGGCAAGGGATGAAGGTGTTTGAGACCTCCATCACTGACCCTTTGGGCCAGGACCTGCAGAGCTTTTCCTGGGCAGGAGAAGGCCCTGCCTTGTGCCAGCAAAACTGCACCAAGACGTGTCCACCTGCCTGCTGAGGCTCCTGCTCTCCCAATCTGCTTCCATCACAGAACATCCCGTGCTGGAAGAGACCCACAGGGGCCATCAAGTCTCACCCCCAGCTCCACTCAGACCACCCAAACCCTATGTCTGAGAGTGGTGTCTCAGCACTTCCTGAGCTCCGACAGTTTGGGGCCATGCCCACCGCCCTCTGGTACAGAACCTTTTCCTCAAGTCCCCTGCGGCGCTGGTTAACAGGGCTGCAGGCCTGCACTGTGGGAAATTTCCATCCGGCTCCCACATGGATCCAATTCAACTTAGCAACTACTTGGCTTTGCCCAAAGCCCAGATGGATTCTTTTCATTCCGAGGTGCCCGCTGGATGTGTTTTCTATGTGCATTCATTCTCCTTGGGGTGCTGGACAGGGGAATTTTGTCGCTTTGGGTTGCAGGGCTGTGGAGAAGGGATGATGCAGGTACTTTGTTTGGATGGGGGATGCAGGCAGCCCCCAGGAGCTCCATCTGGCCCCAGATCCGGCCTCCAGCCCAGGTGCTGGCCAGGGGAGCAGGACCAAACAAGTGCTGTGGTACTTCCTCGGCTCTTACCTCCAGCAGGCCATGGCCCTGCAGCTCTGTGAGCCAGGGTGAGCACTTCTGGTGGTATTTCTCCTGAAAGATTTCTTTTCTTCCTTGAGACTTGGCCCTCGTAAACCTCACTGCAGCTCCCTGCCTGGATGCTTGCAGTCGTGCTGCTTGTCCTGTTCCCCCTTCAGCTCCTTTTCAGGCTGAAAAGCCCTCATTTGCTTCACTCTGCCTCATTTGAGCATCCTTGTGCTCCTGGTCCTCTCTCACTGGTGCTCCATGTGTGGGGTTCTGCCCTTCCTACCCTATTTCTTCACCTCTGGGCTGTCCTGGGGAACCTTCTCTGTGAGCTGAGTCCTCCCTGCAGAGCACAGAGGCTGTGCCGTCATGCAGGGGGGAATTACTTCAATCCATCCACCCTCTCCTGCAGGAGTGGGAGCTCAGCTCCCAGCAGAGCACAGTTTCGAAGGGCTCAGCTGGAGGCGAGGTGCCCCCAGCCCCATTCCTGTGCAGCCTGTGGCCAGAATGAGCCCCTCGCAGCTGCTGAGGGTGCGATTGGGGCCCCATTTTCCAATGCTTTAATAGGGAACCAAAGCCCTGTGCTTGCTGAGATCAGCAGCGCCGTGTCAGCTCCCCTGTCACACACCCGATCGCTCAGGGCTTTGGTTGCCCTACCAAGGTACCGAGCTCCAAAATTAGGTCCCTGCACCAAAAATAACTAAATTAAAACCTATAAATTTTTCTCTTAACAAGCAGAAAATCCCAGGGCTGGAGGCCGGGGGACAGCATGTGCCTGATTCTTATTTAAAAAAGAAAACTCTGTTTGCTTGCTTTAGCACTGCGTTGTTCTCCAGGGAAGGACCTGAGGCGCCGCCAGCTGTGGGGCCGTGGAGCTCCACTCGGCCAGGTCCCCTTTTCCAGGAGCTGGAATTGAACCCGGCATGCTGTGGCAGCGCGACGGTCCCTCAGAGACCTCTCAGACCCAAGGTTGTGTAAGCTCTGTGCCAACAGTGAGGATCCGAGGGGACTTTGCCTACCAGTAGCGTGTCCTGCTGTCCTTGACCTAAATTTCCCAGCAGTAGTGAAATCTAGCCCTCTGGTGACGACTCCAAAGCTCTCCTGCGAGCTGGCGGTGGCATTTCAACCACCCTAATGGCAGCAAGTTGGCTCTATTGAATGGCTCCATAAATAACTGGGAAATCAAAAGTGAAGGCTAAAAGCTCCCCTGAAGAGCATGAGCGTGGAAAGGAATGAGCCCCTTCTTGCAGGCTGCGGCAGGAGCGGGGCTGCAGATCTGCTGCCGTGCATGGAGGAACCTGGGGAGCGCTGGAATCAGGATTTTGGATGTGGTGGGTGTGGGTTTGGAGTTTAGCTGTAGGATCAAGTGGCAAAGGCATTGGCTGGAGGTGCTGGGCACCTCTCTGCTCCCTAAAGGTGTGGTATTGGGGTGAAAGTGCCCTGGGAGCCATCCTGGCTTGAGGGGACCATCGTTTTTGGAGCAAAGGGGATGGTGTTGGCCACCTCTCGTGTTGTGGTGTGTCTCTGGTGTGCTCAGTGAGCCCTGCCAGCTCCAGCGCCATTTGGAGAAGCACCTTGCAGCCCCATGGCTCGGGATTATTGCGGGGTTGTAGCACATCTGTACATCTTGGGGAGGAAAGGCTTCCTCCCAGTGTGGATTCGGGGTTCTTCCCACTAGCCCACCTGGGTTTGGGGCTTCTCCCCCACCAGCCCACCTGGGCTTGTGTTTCTGCCCACCATCTCACCTGGATTTGATGTTCTCCCCACCATCTCACCTGGATTTGGTGTTTTCTCCACCATCCTACAGGGATCTGGGGCTTCTCCCCACCATTCCATGGAGATTTGGGGTTCTTCCCACCATCCTATGTGGATGTGGGCTTCTCTCCACCAGCCCCCATGTGCACCCCTACGGCCACAGCCCACAGAAGCCCTGTGCCGACAGCAGCTGCATCGCAGTGCTTGTTTACTGTGGAGCAAGCGGAGCTGACAGCAGCAGGGCTGGTACTCAGCCGGCTCAGCGCTTTGCTGGAGACCCAATTAAGTGGAGCAAAACCCAGAGAGACCGAATGCCACACGCCCGATGTTTTGGCGCTGAAAAACGTTAAATCCGGAGGTGGGGGGAGGCTCCTTCTCAGCTCGCTTGCAAAAACAGCAGAGAGAGCACAACCCTGGGATTTTCCATGCGCACCATCCCTGCAGCTTTGTGGATGCGGCTGTCTCAGGGGTGACACTTCCAGCTACCTGTTGTTCCAGGGAGCAGAGTGCAGAGTGAACCTTGTCAAATTCATCCTAAAAGCTCATCCGTTCTTCCTCCTGCCCCAGCCCGGCAGGACGGATGCTGCAGAAGGTGCTCAGCCCTTCCTGTGCTCGGGGTGGCTCTGAGTTGTCCCTTGGCTGCTGAGCAGGAGCGGGCGCTTCTCCCTCTGGAAATCTGTACTGCAGAACTCCTCCCGCCTCAATCCGGGTGGCTGATGGCTGCAATAAATGCCAGACAGGCAGCCGGCACGCCACAGCTCCCTGCAAGGCTGCGTGCTTATGTGGGTTAGGCACACGGGCGCCTCGTGCCTGATTTTCTCTTCCCCTCCTTGCTCAGAACTTCATTATTACTTAATGAGATCTTTCCATTCTCAGCTACCTCTTGAGCTTGAGGGAGGTTTTGTGCATCACACAGGGCCTCAGCAGCGGGTAACGCAGGGCTGGGGTGTTAGTGCCCTGCAGAGTGGCTTGGAGCAGCACTGCCCCTCTGCTTTCTCTGCTCTGTGAGGAGGATGGGACAGGCTTGCTTTTGCCATTGGGACGTGCTTGTGGGGCTTGGTGGGGTGTTGCCAGCACCTCCTTTGGGAGCAGGCAGGGGCTCAGCCTCCATTTCTGCTTATGGGGCGGCTTGGCCTGGCCCCATGCCCACGTCACCCACCTCGCCCTTGGCCACCTCCGCTTGCTTCTGCCGTCACTGTTTTCTCCCCCCCGTCTACATCTGCATTGCCTAACTGCCTTGACACGTTTTCCTTCAAGCTGCCTAAATAATTCACCTTGACTAAGAGCAGACAGCCGTGCTGGCCCCGCAGGACAGGACGTGGAGAACGCCGAGCGCTGGCATTGGAGATGTGCAGGGATCGGCACGGAGCAAATGGGAGACGTGCTGCTGTGCTTGGTGCTGGATGGGTCCCTTGTGGTGACCTCCGTGCCACAGGGGACAGCACGGCCGCGCACTGCGGCTCCTTGGAGTGCCAAACAGATTGGCTGCTTCTTGACGGTGCATTGTTAAAGGTTTCACCTCCCCCAAAATGACACATGGCAAGCAAAAATAGAACAAGACAGAACACACAGACCCACCCACACCATCCCCGCCACCCGGCAGCCGAATGCACGCGGTACCAAATCCCGGGTTTCAGAGCTGCTGCTTTTTCACCCTCTTCTCTTGTCCTCAGCCCCACTGCCCAGCCGGGAAGGTTGTGTGTGGCGTGCTCCCTAGGATTTGTGCGGAGCAGAGCTGCGGCAGTGCTCCGTGGGCAAAAAGGGACAGAAGGAGAGCAAAGCAAGGAGGTAGATCCGGCACAGAGCAGCCCTGCTTCAGTCTCCCCGTGGAAGCAACCCCATAGCACTGACTCCTCCCAGGGCAGCTGTGAAAGCACTAGTGTCTGCGTGCCATGGTGCCATGTGCTTGGCAGAGTCTCTGGCAGGTGAAAACATCCAGAAGCACCTTGTCCTGGGTCATGCCAGAGCAGGAACTGCTAGAAGGAGGAAAACCAACCGGCTTTGGAGCCCAGATGGGTTTCTGCATCCCTTCATGGCCCCCCCGTCACCTGAGGGAGACCAAGCAGAGGGCAGTCCACGCAGAGCTCTGCTTCTCCGCATTTCAGCCCTGTGTGTATCCTCTAGCCCCCCTGGGGCTGGTGGCACCCTGTGAGCCAATGACATCTCACAAGAAGTGGCACCCTGTGAGCCGGTGGCACCCCACGCCTGTGCCTGGCGGATCGTGGCCCCCAGCCTCTCGGCTCCCTCAGTCTGGGGGTGGTTTGGAAGCCGCCAGCTGGAGCCAACCAGCGCGAGCACCGCTTCGGTGCTGCCATGCCAACCCCGTTTCCATGGTGATTGGCACCCAATGGGCGAACGCCAAGCAAGGCCAAAATTCCCGAAAAAAAAAAAAAAAGAAAGAAGTGCTTGCAGGGTCCCCTCCCACCTGACATCGCGATGTCGCTCACCCGGTGCTGGCAACACCGTGAGCCTGTGGCCACCCTGTGCACTCCGGCAGGGCTGTGGGCATCCCAGCGCTCACCCCAAAACTGTCCCCAAAAGGACCCCCCCAAAAAAAGTGTGCGGGTGCGCGTGTGTGCACACAGACCCTTCCCAAGCCTAATTTAATTAAACCCCGTGGATCTTACATAATGCTCAGGGCTGGAAGCCGCCCCCGCCTGCCGCTGCTGCGCGCCCCTCACTGCGGGGGTGTTGGGACGCAGTCCCCGGGGCCACACAGCCCCTGTACCCTTATGTAAAGCCCCACAGCCGCAGGCCAAGGGCTGGGTGTGTGTAAAGAGCAGCTCTGCCCTTTGGTGGCTCCACAGCCGGCTTTGGGAAAGGTTCGGTTTTATTTCCAAGCCCTCTCCAGGAGTGTTTGGCAGAGGACGGCCCCGCAGTGGTGTAAAGGGACATGAGGCCGGTGGGAATGTCTTGGCTGGAGGTGCTTGCTGATTTGGAGCTGTGTTGCCGATTGCTTGTCTGATCCCCCCAAATCCCTCCTTGTCCATCCCCAGAGCCCTGCACCCCTTGGGCAGCCCAAGGGACATGTGTATCCCTACATGTCCCGTCATCATCCGCGCTGGCACTGCGGGGTGAGGGGTGCTGGGGTGCTGACTTGATCCTTTTCCTTTCCCTGGGTACACCCTACAGTCTGAAGCACTGCAGGGTGCCGGAGCACAGGCTCTGCTCCCTTCCCGCTCCCACCCTCCCTGCTCACCCCACGCTGCCCCACGCTCAGCCCCTCACCTGTTCTTCCCTCCCCAGGAGACAGGAGCAGTTCCAGACGAACCCTGACAGCTACAACGGGGCAGTGCGGGAGAACTACGCCTGGTCCCAAGACTACAGCGACCTGGAGATTAAAGTGCCCGTGCCCAAGCACATTGTAAAAGGCAAACAGGTAAAGCAGCATTAATAATTTGGCTTCCGGCATCTCCCTTCCCATCGGGGTGCCCGGCTTTCCTGGGAAGCTGTGCTGGGAGCAGGAAGGCTCTTTGTGCCAGGATGTGGTCGTGCCTTGCTTTCCAGTGGTGGGGACCCACGGTCCCAGCCTGGCCACCTTCCCGCTCTGATTGCTGCGTCCCATTGCTCAGAGCCCCAGCAGGGTTCCTTGGCTTTGTACTTTGTGTGCTTTTTCCTCCAATTCCACCTGCTGCAGTCTCACAGGAACCTCTCAGATCTGCATGTCCCACTGCTCTGACAGGGCTGGCCTTCCTCCTGAGCACCCTTAGACCAGGGATGTGTCCCCGCCAGCTCCTCCTGGCTTGGAGCATCACTTGCCTTGCTGAGTCCCAGAACTACAGAGCATCCCAAGATGGGAGAGACCCACAGGGATCACAGAGTCCAAGCCCTGGCTCCACACAGGACCACCCAAAATCCAAACCCTATTTCTGAGAGCAAATCTGAGAGCAATCTACATGGCATGTGGCCATGCTCGTTGTACTTCAGCACCTCTCCTGTCCCTCTTTTCCCCACCCTTGGCTTGCTGGGGTGAGGAGCGGCTCAAGGAGCACACATGGGGCTGGGAGCACCAGCCCCAGGAGTTTGACCTCTCCCGGGGGCTTTCCCCAGCACTCCCAGCCTGCGGCTCTTGCTGTATTTTTCCACTTGGGAAGTCGGCGCTCCCCCACCTCCCGTTCTCCTCTGCTGCTTCCAGGGCAGCTGAAATGAGCACGCTTGGGTTTGCTCGCCGGCTGCAGCCTACACAGCTCCTTGGCGTGCCAGCGGAGCGTAATTGGCAGCGGCAGCCTGGGCTGGAGGGGTGATGGCTGCCATGGGGACAGCAGGGGGACCGTGAGATGCATCATTGCCATTGGGTGTCTAAAGCGAAGCCAGGCTGTTTCTTGGAAGGGCTCAGGGGTGTCCAGACGGATGTTCTATTCCCTGTGTATCGTATGGTGCTCACAGTGCCTCTCCCTGCCTGGGGACGTGCCGGGGAGTTGTGCCCTTGCCAAGATCCCACCGTCACACCTCATCCTTTGGCACCCAGAGCCGCAGGGGCCTTGCAGGTGCAGCAAGGAGCTGGGACAGGACATGCTTTCCTGACCTCTCCTGCCTCCCTGCAGGCTGTGCTGAGGATGCCTTCGCTGCCAGCAGCCCCAAATGCCCGCAGGTGTGCACCGACCCAGGCCCGCCCCACGGCACCACATTTAATTCTGCACCGACGGCTCCAACGTTTGGCTTTCCTTGACCCAGCAGTGCATGTCCTGCTCAGTCCTTGCCACCCCCCAGTGCTCCCCTCGGTGTCTTGCAGGCAGGTTTTCATTTCAGAGCTGTTCTTTGTGTCTCTCCAGTTGGAGGGGACAGGCAGACCAGCTGGGTCACAGGCCAGAGCAGGGCTGTTCAAAGCAATTTTCAAGCTGGATGGGCTTGGGGCACGTTATTGACGGGTTCCTGCAAAACAGAAGCGTTCTCTGCATTCACCATGCAGCTTCACCTTGTAAAAAAATTATCAGTTTTTTGGCTTCTGCCTGCCAAGGCGAGATTAAAAATCTCCCCTGTCTGGTCCCTGGGCTCTGAGCGTGCCCAGCTATAATGCCGCTCAGAATGGCACTCCTGACACTTTTTGGATTTGGGCTGTTGCTATGGCACCTTCTCAGCCGGGTAAGCTGGAGGTTTCCTTGTATGGAGCTCCGTGGAGTGGCCGTGGAGCAGGAAGGGGAGAAGGGGTGGGTGGGAGCACCTCGCGTTCCGCTCCCCACCTCCCCAATCCACTTACAGGCTCAGCAGGGGCCCATGGAGCTGCGCTTCCCAGCCCTGAAATAGAGATCACGCCAGCAGCCTCTCTTCTGCCTGGCTCGCAGGAGATGAGCGAGATTGGCTCCCAGCTTTGTGTGTGCTCGCTGTGTTGGTGGGGGTGGGCGGGGGTGTTTCAGTGTGCAGGATCCGCTGCGGTGCGGAGCTCCGGCGCAGGGCTGTCCTGTGTGGCACAACACGATGCCACAGCCGTGCCTAGGGCACCTCCCCAGGGCTGTCAGCATCGCACCCCCTTCCTCAGCCCTCTGATTGAAACCCCCCAGAAAGGTGACTCAGGGGTCACCTCAGAGCTCGGAGCAGAGCTACTGGCAGTCACCCCGTGTGTATGATGGGGGATGGGGTGCTGGGGTGAGCAGAGCCGGGTCCACGTGCCCCGTCCTTGTGACAGTGACATTCCGCATCCTGGAGGAGCTGCAGCACAGCGGTGGTCACATCCACGTCCCGGGTGAAAGCCTGGTGTGTGTCTGCTGGGTGTCCGTGCCGTGACGGCTGCTCGACACCAGCACCGGTTTGGGGCTCAGCCTGGTGGCACTGGTTCCACAGCTGCGGTGCCGTCGCTGCCTGGAGCAGCTCTGCCCACTTCTTGCCTGCGTGGAGCTAGTGAGTCACTGGAGATCTCCTAGGTAATGGATAATGTAATAACATTTCAAATGAGCTCTGCAGAGCGGGAGGAAGATCTGGGGGAACTCTGGGAGAGAATGCAGGCAAATCTCACCGCAGTCTCCTCCTCTCGGGTGAGGGCCGGCAGCACCGGGGGCTCCGAGCTGTCCCCCCCCCGGCCCTGCTCCTCGCAGCCTGGCCACACAGGACAGCAGCAGATGGGCTCTCTGGGGACCGAGGTAGCGCTATGTAGCACGGCCAAGTGGCAGCCTGCCACTGTGTCCCCAGGGGAGCGGTGTCACTTCGCGGCAGGTCGTGGCAGGGTTCCCCGTATGGCTTCTGCAGGAAGGGACAGAGCTACCGTGTCCCCTTGCCCTGATGGTGACACACACACATCCCTTTGCATGCGTGGAGCCCAGTGCTGGCTGTGCCTTGGTGTGGGGGTTGTACGAAGCCAAGGAGCTTCAGGCTGGTGCCGGGGCTGGGCCAGCACCAGGCTCCTGGCTCAGAAGCCCCTGACTGCCTGGCAGGGCAGTGCTCAGCTCTGGGAGCCGCTGAGCCGTGCTCAGTGCCGGGGTGAAGCAAGTGGGCACCCAACCTCTGAACTGGTTTTCTGTAAGGGGAAACTGAGGCACAAGGAAGCATCTGTGTGAGTGCCTGCAGGGCTCTGCTGCCTGCTGCTCCCCAGAGAGGTTTCCTTTCACCTTGGAGCTGTTTGCTCTGAGACAGCAGTGGGATTCCCACCCTCCACCCATACAGGCTGATGGTTCTTCTCCCTCTCTCATCCCCAGTGAGCGCTCTTGACCCCATGCCCCAAGAAGTGCAGCAGGAAACAGAGCAGGAGCCTTCCTGATGCTTTTCTCTCTGCCTTTCCAGGTGTCTGTGGATATCAGCAGCAGCACAATTCGTGTGGCGGTGCTGGAGGGGAGCAGCCCGCATGTGCTCATGGAGGGGAAGCTCACACACAAGATCAACACGGAGAGTTCCCTCTGGAGCCTGGAGCCAGGGAAGTGTGTTTTGGTAAGGGCTGCCCTCTCCTTGCCTTGCAGCTCCCTGGTGCTTGGCCTGGAAAACAGGAGCAGCTGGAGGCTTGAGCCAGAGCTGGCCGTGTCCCACTCTGCCTTTCCCTGGCTGTCCTCATGCAACGTGCAGCTCATGTGTGCCAGGCAAGGGGAAACCCCACTGCTTATTTCTGTGCTGCCCCGGGGTTCTGACACACTGCCGGTCCTGTTGGAAGCAGTCGGTGCAGCTGCTTCTGTTTGCCTTCCGCACGTCTTCCTCGTCAAGGTGGTGCGGGGGCAGCAGCTAATTTTTGGGTCTGCTGCCCCACAGCTAATTGTTGCTGGCTTTCCAGCCTCGTTAGGTGTCTCTGGTGTGCTCTAGCAGTGTGGGCAGAGAGGTGATGCTGCCACACTGTTTCCACAACTGAGGCTGTCCTGGGTGTTGCGTTGCAGCCCATCAGCCTGGTTCCTCCAACCTCTTCCTGCATCCTCCGGCTGCCCAACTCCTGTGTGAGCTTTGGGGCCGGGGCTGTGCTGGGAGTGGGGCTCTGCCACCCATTGTTCTTCTGCCCTCTCCTTTCAGCCAGAGATGTTCTCAGGAGCTCCTCAGGGCTGTTGTCAGCCCCAGGAGAGTGCTCAGGGCCAGGGTTCTGTGGCTGCTGTGGTTCCTTTCAGGGCAGCATGCTCACCTTGTGCCCCATGTCACAAGCAGGGCAGTTTGTGGGCATCCAAAGGCAGTGTGACATTTGAGTGGGAATTGCACAGGGTGCATCCCACTGGGTGCAGAAGTGCCAGGGAAAATGCATGGAAATCGTGCATAGGCAGAATCATAGAATGGCTTGGATTGGAAGGGACCCCAAGGATCATCGAGTTCCAGCCCCCCTGCCACAGCCAGAGCCACCAGCCTCCAGATCTGGTGCTAGACCAGGCTGCCCAGGGTGCCATCCAACCTGGTCTTGAAGGTGTACCCTGGGACGAGAGACCTGCTGCCAGAAGGGCCCTATGGGAGAGAAAAGCATCTCCAAATCACTTGGCCATCAGAAGGATGTTTAAAGGGGAGACAATGGGATCGTTAATGGACATTTTTCAAATGTGAAGCTTTTGAAAATTGGCTGATTTGGGCATGTGCACAATCCTGGGAAGGAGCGATGCTGTTCAAGAAGAGCTGACCCCAAACACGGCTGCGTACGGGCAGCTGGCAGTCCCTGTGTGTGTGTTCCTGGGATCAGCAGCGTGTTACACAGCCGGAGGAGGATGGGAGCAGCGCAGGCGGAGCGAGACTCGGGGCTTCCTGCAGTGACCGCGGGGAGCGGTCCCCTCGTCTCCAACCCGAGCCGGAGGCAAGAGCCTCAAATTAGCACGAGCACAGGGTTGCGAGGATCTCCAGCTGGCTGCCAACATATTGATGGTGGGATGAAATTTCTCTGGAAGAATTGTAAGGTAACTGGAGCAGAGTGAGTAATTCTCGCCCGAGAGTGTCTCCTTTTTCCGTGTGCAGAGTAGCCGAAAGTGCTGGGCGACTCCTTCCTGTTCATTCATCAGGAGGCATGCAGCTATTTGGTGGAGAATCGCTCAGTTCAGCTGCTGGGAGGGGACTGTGCAAGCGCTGGGCTTGGCTGGAGCACAGCATGCCTTGCAGGTGAGGTGTGCTCCCCAGTCTGTGTGGCCACAGCTCTGCGGTGGCTGTGAGCATCTTCTTGCAGGACACCATGCCCTGAGCTCCCTGCTGGGGACGCAGGGGACAGCAGCCTCCAGCAAGGTGGGGACATGACAAAACCGTGCTCACGGTGTGCCAGCGCTGGGCCCACTGCCTGGAAGGGGCCTCTCCATTCCCTGAGCTGGCCGGCTGAGCCCTCAGCACGTTTCTCCTCGTGTCCTTCAGCACGTTTGTGGCTACTGTGCCAGCCTAACCGAGGCAGAAGCCTGAGGGCCGTGGCTTTGGAGCCGCCTGCTCTGCCCTGCACCGCGGCCGTAATCCCCGTGCTCTCCCCTCAGTGTCACGCCTGCTCACTTGTCAAAAGCGAGATGAAAATAGATTCATGGGAGCCGTTTTTAGAAGTCTCCGCTGGGTGTTGTGCGCAACACATTTTGGGATTATTTTTGTTGTTGAGGATTTTTTCCCCCCTCTCCCTCTTTTTCTCTCCTTCTCTCCTGCATTTGTTATCCACGCTCAGGCTTTCGTTGCTCAGCCCTGCCTTGAGCAGCTATTACAGCCTTTGCCTGTCACCTCCTGAGCTGGGAGGCCGAGTTAATAACAATCTGCGGTGCTCCCCAACCTCCGTGCACCATTGGAAGCGTTCCCTGGTGCCCCCTCACCAGCTCCTGTCCCCTGCTGGCTCCCGGGGATGCTGCTGCTGTGTCGGAAGGGAAGCAGGTGGCGAGAAGTGGCTTTTCCAAGACCTACTTCCATCCCTTGGCAGCGTCCCTCCAGATCTGACGCGGCATTCGGGATCTGGGAGGAAACCTTGCACTGTGGCAAAGCGCAGACCTGCAGCGAAGGACTGGGCCCCTCCTCACGGGGCTTGGGGACATGGGAGGTGACACAGTGCCACGTCCATGCTGCTGCAGCACACAGGGCTCCCCGCCACCCATCCTGCCCCAGCCTCTTGGCTTTGCACAGCTCCAGCATCTGCTGGCCCCAAAGCAGAGACGTGCAACCAAAGCGCGAGGCGGCCGGAACCTGATCCTTCCTGCAGGAGGCTCTCAGCACCCTGTAGCTCTGAGCTAGGGCAGAGCGTTGGCTCCCTTCGCAGAGAGCAACGTAATCAGGTCAAGATTTATTTGTCCTTGCGGTGAAGCCCTGTTCCCTTGGCAGAGCCCCGTGGGGTTCCCGGCGTGCAGCCGCCTTCTATGGCCACCTTCCAGGGCACAGCACGGCTGGTGCAGCGCTACATCCAAGGAACTGACCCCGTGCCACGAGCGAGCCCCAAACCCCAAGCCCACACCTAAGGAGCTCTGCTGCCCTGCGGGCGCTTGGAGGCTTCTGTTAGAAAGTGGGACTGCGGCCTCGGAGCGAGTCCCACTTTCAGTTCTCTCCCCCTGGAATCTGGGGGAAGAGCAAACTCCCCCGCGCACGCAAGGTGGGCCGCAGAGGTTAATTAATGATTGTTTGCAAAGCTCTCTGTGCGGCGGTGATGCACGTCGCAGAAAAGCTGCCGAGGAAATGAATAATTCTGCCTTCCCAGCAGGGTGGGAGCAGGGCATGGTAAATAAAGCGAGGGCCGTGCATGGGGCAGGGGGAGGAGAGGGCTCATGGGCTGCAGCTCTGCGGGGCTCTTCCCACCCACTGCCAGCCCTGTGCTGGGAGCAGCGGCCACGGGATGGGGGGGAGATGGGATTTCCTGTGCTGGTGCTGGGGCTGATGCCCGGTATCCCCTACGTGGGGTGGTGTGCCCACTACAAGGCCCTGTGGCCATGCACTCCATGGCTGTGTGTTCCCTTGCACTCACTGCTGGGCGAGCACCTGGGCCTTGGCCTGATGGAAGGCGGTTTGCTGTCAGGCTGGAAACCACCGCCTTCACCACGCTGCAATGTTGTACCAGCACTGCTCTCCCAGGAGGACTGAGCCCAGCCACCCCCTCCTGCACCATTCCCGGCTCCCAAGCTTTCATGGCTGCCCTCGTTTTCCCCTCCAGAGCTTCTGGGGAGCTGCACCCGGATTGCTTTGTCTGCCTTTATGGATAGCTTTGCAGAGATGCCGGCCAACGCTATAAATCTCCCTCGCTGCCAGCATTGTTACTCAACTACAGTGGAACGGGAAGCCCACTGTGGCCCCACAGCAGCAGGGAGATGGGCTGGTGGCCAGGGGACAACAGGACGTCCCCTCTCCCTTGGGCTGCCCCTCCAGGGCTGGTGGCAGTCTGGCAGCAGCGGTGATGTCCCAGTGTCTGCACAGGCCATGGTTATGGCTGTGTCCCCATGCCTGTGTGTCCCTGTGGTGGGACGCAGGCTCAGGGTGACATATCCCCATGGTGGAATGTGGGCTCGGGGTGCTGGATGGGTTTGGGGTGACACGTCCCCACAGTGGGATGTGGACTCCCTGAGCCGCCTGTCATCCCCAGATTAACCTGAACAAGGGGGACGAGTACTGGTGGAACGCTGTCCTGGAGGGCGAGGAGCAGATCGACATCGACAAGATCAACAAGGAGCGCTCCATGGCCACGGTGGATGAGGAGGAGCACGCTGTGCTTGACCGTCTCACCTTTGACTACCACCAGAAGCTGCAGGGCAAGCCGCAGAGCCACGAGCTGGTAGGTGCCTCTGGGCCAGGAGCGCAGGAGCCCAGGAGCGCAGCTCGTCCTGTCCTGCCATGGGTGCTCTGTGTCCCCATGCATGCGGGCAGAGGGCTGGCACCGCGTCCCGAGTCTGCGGGGCGGCACGGAGCAGGGCAGGTGTGGGTTTGGGGCGGGCCCATCGTGACGCACTGCTTTGCAGAAGGTGCACGAGATGCTGAAGAAGGGCTGGGACACCGAGGGCTCCCCGTTCCGTGGCCAGAAGTTCGACCCTTCCATGTTCAACATCTCCCCTGGCGCTGTGCAGTTTTGACCCCGGCAAAAAGTGGCCGAGCGACGAGGCAGGGAAGGGAGGACCCCGACCCCAGCGTGGGACCTGGTGCCCGCGCCCAGCATCAGCGCGGCATGGGATGCGGCGTTCCATCCTGTCACCAAGGCAACCCGGCGCTGGGACCCTTCTCCTTGCCTCGCCTCGCGCTGGCGACGGCTCCGTTGTTTTTCAGGAATAGACGGAGCTCGCTGGGTGACATAATTATTATTTTTGGTTGTTGAGGATATTTCTGGTTTTTGCTTCTGCGGGTGCACGTCTCCTCCCTATCCCAGCCCCAGGTGGCTGTGTCCTCAGCGGGTGCATCCACACTGTGCCCTGCCCGGGGTCCCCGCCTGTCCCCAGCCCTGGGGGCAGCAGGGACGTGCACACGGCGTGGGGCTGGGGGATGTGGCACCCTGCTGCACCCAGCCGCAATAAATCCTTGCTCCCAGCACAGGGAGTGCGAGTGGTTCAGGGACTCTGGTGGGGATTGCCACGCGTGGGGACACTGCTGCACATGGGACACTGCCACCTGTAGGGACACCACCACCCGTGGGGACACTGCCAGTCATGAGGACGCAGCCCATGGGGACACCACCACCCCTGGGGGAGCACTCTGGGGTCCAGGAGGACACTGCCACCCACGGGGACACATGCGCTGTCCCCAGCCCCACTCGAAGGCCCCTTCAGCGCCGTGGGGCAGCAGCGTCCCAAGTGCCCACCAGGCACACTGGTGTTCCGTGGGGTCCGGGGGACCCCTCCCCAACCACCTGGTGACAGCGCATGCAGCCGCAGGCCCACGGCCACCCACGGTCGCCATGGCAACGCCGCCCGCCGCCCACTCGTGCTCCCCCCCGCGTGGGCCCCGTGCCCACGGCCCCGCCCACGGGGGTGGTGTTTAATGTCACCGTGTCGTCGTTCCCCCCCCCCCC
>NC_034429.1:4590854-4592555 GCF_002078875.1 Numida meleagris | reverse complement strand
TATGCTGGGGGTGGGGGGTGGTGACGCTGAGCATGTCCCCGTGTCCCCAGGGGGGCTTTCTCGGTGGTCCGGCGCTGCGTCAAGCTGTGCACCGGCCATGAGTACGCCGCCAAGATCATCAACACCAAGAAGCTCTCGGCCAGAGGTACGGCCCCCCCAGCCCCCCCCGTGTCCCCTGTGCTGTGACACCGCTGGTGCCCTGTGGGGCTGTCCCATCCCTGTGCCCCTCCTGCTGCCCCATGGTGCCCCTAGGCGTGTGAGCAGTGTGCAAGAGCGTGCAAGAGCGTGCATGCATGTGTGAGCCATGTGCTTGCCCAGGCGTTTGTGCGAGCACACGTGTGAGCAGTGCATGCAGGTGCACGCACCATGTGTGTTGTGTGTGCACACGTGTGAGCAGTGTGTGTGTGCACTGTGTGTTCACATGTGTGAGCAGTGTGTGTGTGCATGCATCGTGTGTGTGCACGTGATAGCAGGTACGATCTGTGCGTGCAGGTGTTTGTGCAAGCGCACGTGTGCGGTGTGTGTGCCCCAGGTGTGAGCAGGGCCATACGCGTGCATCGCGTGTGCGTGCATGAGCACGGCTGGGTGGCACTGTGCCCTCCCTGCTCGTCTGGGGCACAGCTGCACATGCACACGCGTGTGGAATGCTACACGCGTGCAGCCGGCCACAGTGTGGAGCAGGGGTGGGCTGAGGGCTGGGGCGGGGGCTGTGACGGTGACATGAGGGTGGTGGAGCTCGCTGTGCCCCTGTCCCCAGACCACCAGAAGCTGGAGCGGGAGGCGCGCATCTGCCGGCTGCTGAAGCACTCCAACATCGGTGAGCGGGACGGGGACAGCTGGGTGGCACCTGGGTGCTGCTCAGTGGCACCTGAAGACACCGGGTGGCACCTGGGTGATACCTGGGGACAGCTGGGTGGCACCTGGGTGCTGCTGGGTCGCATTTATGGACACTGTGTGGCACCTGGGGACAGGCTGGGTCACACTTATGGACACCTGAGGGACGCTTGGGGACAGGCCAGGTGGCACCTGGGTGCTGCTGGGTGGCACTGGGGGGCACCAGGTGTCGCCTGGGGACAGCTGGGAACATGCTGGGTGACACCTGGTGGCACCTGGTCACGCGTTAAGTGCCACCTGAGGAAGTGCTGGGTGACACATAAGGACACCCGAGTGCTGCTGGGTGACATGGGGACGCTCTGGGGACGCTGAGGGCATGCTGGGTGCTGCTGGGGGCACACCGGGTGACACCCGCTGGGTGGCACATGGGGGTGGTGGGTGCCACCTGCTGTCCCCTCAGCGTGTCCCTGTCCCCGCAGTGCGGCTCCATGACAGCATCTCGGAGGAGGGCTTCCACTACCTCGTGTTCGACCTGTGAGTGCGGGGTGTCCCCCGGGGGGGTGTCCCCAGAGGAGTGTCCCTAAGCTGGGAGTCCCCAGGGGGTGTCCCCAATGGGATCCTCAGGGGGGTGTCTGCAGGGGTGACTTCCCCAAGTGGGCTCTGCAAGGGTCCCTGGGGGGTGATGTCCCCAGGGGTGCTGTCCCCAGGGGGTGCCCCCAGGGCTGATGGCGCGGTGTCCCCGCGGTGACGCGTGCCCCACAGGGTGACGGGCGGCGAGCTGTTCGAGGACATCGTGGCCCGAGAGTACTACAGCGAGGCGGATGCCAGGTGAGCCCCCCGGCCCCGGGCGCTGCAGGGGTGGGGGGG
>NC_034429.1:4584836-4589826 GCF_002078875.1 Numida meleagris | reverse complement strand
GTCACTGTGTCCATGAGCTATTAGCACGCGTTTCTCACACCCATCACTTTGCCTTTGCGCACAGGCAGCTGCAGGTCAGTATAAATGGGGAGGGGGTCCGGGGGGGGCCGTGCCCCCTGCCCAGCCGGAGCCTCGCGCTCCCTTGCCGCACCCCTGCTTTGGGGCTTCTTCCTCCTTTTTCCAATTTCCCCCTTTAAAAAAATAAAAAAATAAAATAAATCACTTTATTTTGGTCCCCTCCCACTCCCCCCCCCCAAAAATAATAATTAAAAAAATCCCACAAAAGTTATGAATTGTGGGGAGGTTGCCCCCCTTCCCCCCCCTCACACCCTGGTGCCCCATTCACCCCCATTTCAGCTCTCATCTCCCGCTCTTCCTTCTCTTGTCTCGTCTCATTGCCCTCCTGCTCCCTGTCCGTCCTGTCTGGGGGTCCCCAGCAATGGGGGGGGGGCACAGCGGCACGCGGTGTCCCGTCGCCCCCCCCCCCAGCTTCCCTGCTCCCAGCTCTCCTTGGGGCGCAGCGGGGAGCACCCATGTGTGCAGCACAGTGGGGCTGGGTGCATGTGGGGTCAGGGCTTAGCATTAGGGTCAGGGTTAGGGTTGTGGTTTAGGGTTAGGATTTAGGGTCAAGGTTAGGATTTGGGTCAGGGTTTGGGGTTAGGGGCAGGGTTAGGGTAA
This sequence comes from Numida meleagris, assembly GCF_002078875.1. NCBI lineage: Eukaryota > Metazoa > Chordata > Aves > Galliformes > Numididae > Numida > Numida meleagris. The sequence continues at coordinate 4,589,148 of NC_034429.1, read as the reverse complement.
AATGGGGTTTGGGGTTAGGGGTGTAGTTTGGGTCAGGATTTGGGGTCAGGGTCAGGGTTTGGGTCATGCTTTAGAGCGAGGATTTGAGTCAGGGTGTAGGGTTAGGGTCAGGGTTATAGTATGGGCTCAGTATGGGGTCAGCACTATGGGTCATGGTTTAGGGTCAGGGCTTAGCGTCATGGTTTAGGGTTAGGGTAAAAGTTAGGATCAGGGTTTGCAGTTAGGGTTGTGATTTGGGGTCAGGGTTTGGGGTTAGGGTCAGGATTTGGGGTGAGGGTCAAGATTAGGGTTATGGTTTGGGGTCACGGTTTGAGGTTAGGGTCACGGTTAGGTTTATAGTTTGGGGTTGGGTTATGGGATCAGGGTTAGGGTTATGATTTGGGGTCAGGATGTGGGGTCAGGATTAAGGTCATGGTTTAGGGTTAGGGTCAGGGTAAATGGGTCAAGGTTTGTGTCAGGGTTTTGGGTTAGGGTCATGATTTGGATTCAGGGTTTAGGGTTAGGGTCAGAGTTAGGGGTCGCCATGCCCCCGCAGCGGGCTGGGGCTGGGGTTTGCGGTGCCCCCTGACCCCTGGGCTGTTTGCCTGCAGCCACTGCATCCAGCAGATCCTGGAGGCCGTCCTGCACTGTCACCAAATGGGGGTCGTGCACAGGGACCTCAAGGTGAGCGCGTCCCCCTCAGTCCCTCCGCGTCCCTTGGGTCTGGGTCCCTGGGGGGGCACCCTGCCCCTCGCACACTGGCTGTGGGGCGTGGAGCCGTGGGGTGACATGGGGCCACCCCCCATCCCTCCCCGCAGCCGGAGAACCTGCTCCTGGCCAGCAAGTGCAAGGGCGCGGCGGTGAAGCTGGCTGACTTTGGGCTGGCCATCGAGGTGCAGGGTGATCAGCAGGCCTGGTTCGGTGAGTGACCCCCCTGCAGCCCCCCCCGCAGCCACGGCCCCGCGCTCAGCCCCTGCCCCGTGCCAGGCTTCGCCGGCACGCCCGGCTACCTGTCCCCCGAGGTGCTGCGCAAGGAGGCCTACGGCAAACCCGTGGACATCTGGGCCTGTGGTAAGGGTGCCGCGGAACCCGCGTCCCAACCCTGGACCCCCACCCTGTCCCCATTGCCTCCACCCCATCCCCAGCCCCCAGATCCCATCCCCACACCCCCTATCCTGTCCCTGTCCCCATCCCCATCCCGTCCCCATCTCTCCTCTCCCCACCCTCGTCCCCTCCATCCCATCCCCGTTCCCATCCATTCTCGTCCCCTTCCTGTCTCAGTCCCCATATCGGTCCCACACTGGTTCCATCCCAGTCCCCGTATTGGTCCCATTCCAGTCTCTACTGGTCCCCATCACAGTTTTTATCCCAGTCCCCACCCAAGTCCTCAGTGGGGGTCCCCATCCTGGTCCCATTCCAGTCTGTACCGATCCCCATCCCAGGCCCCACAGCGGTCCCACTCCAGGTTATACTGAACCCCATCCCAGTCCCCGTACTGGTTGTCTCAGTCCCCATGCTGGTCCCATTCTGGTTTATACTGATCCCTGTCCCAGCACCTGTACAGGTCCTGTTCGAGTTCATACTGGTCCCCATCCCAGTCCCCATACTGGTCCCATCCCAGCCCCCCACCCCGTCCCTGCCCCCCGGTGCCGGTCCCACTGACGTGCGTGCGGCGCAGGGGTGATCCTGTACATCCTGCTGGTGGGATACCCGCCCTTCTGGGACGAGGACCAGCACAAGCTGTACCAGCAGATCAAGGCGGGCGCCTACGACGTGAGTGCGCCGTTACCCCTGCCCCCCCCGCGGGGACAGAGGGGCCGCAGCCGCCCCCTCCCCGCCCCGTCCCGCTGTGTCCCTGCAGTTCCCCTCCCCCGAGTGGGACACGGTCACCCCCGAAGCGAAGAACCTCATCAACCAGATGCTGACCATCAACCCTGCCAAGCGCATCACCGCCCACGAGGCCCTCAAGCACCCGTGGGTCTGCGTAAGTGTCCCCCCCACCCCGGGGCCGTCCCTGTGGGACGCGGTCCCCACGCTGACCCCGCTGTGTCCCCGCAGCAACGCTCCACCGTGGCCTCCATGATGCACAGACAGGAGACGGTGGAGTGCCTGAAGAAGTTCAACGCCCGCAGGAAGCTGAAGGTGGGGCCGGGGGCATCCGCGCTGCCAGCGACCCCGGGGTCCCGTCCCAGCGTGTCCCAGTCCCACTCCGCCCGTGTCCCATTGACTTCCCGTGTCCCACCCTCCTGTCGTGGCCATGTCCCCTTCTCATCGTGGCCGTGTCGTCTTCCTGTTACGGCCGTGTCCCCATGCCTTCCCATGTCCCCATCCTGCCATGGCTGTCCCCCCACGTCCTCCCATGTCCCACAGCCCCATCCCAGGATGTCCCAGCCCCACCCCAGCCGTGACTTGGGGCTTTTCCGTGTCCTCCGGTCCCTCCCTGGCCGTGTCCCATTGCTTCACAGTGTCCCACATTTCCCTTCTGGAATGTCTCAGTGCCTGGCTGCGTCCCCATCCCACCGGTGTCCCAGTGCTCTCCCATGTCCTGGTGTCACCCTGACTGTGTCGCGGTGTCACCTGGCTTTGTTACAGTCCTTCCCTGCCTTCCCACGTCCCCCTGTCCCATCTCGGGGTGACCCAGTGCCACCCCCATGTCCCGGTGCCCCGCGGTGCCGCGCTGACCCGGTGCCGTTGCAGGGCGCGATCCTCACCACCATGCTGGCCACCCGGAACTTCTCAGGTGAGCCCCCCCCCGCCCGGCCCTGGGACGCCTCGCCGCCCCCCGCGTCCCTGGGCCTGGCCACGCTCGCTGCCGCTCTCTTTCTCTCTTTCCCCCCACCCTCCAAACTCCCCCAACCCCCATTTTGACGCGAGGACGGCCGTGCCGTGCGGTAACGGGGCTGGGGGGGGGGGACACAGGAGGCGACGTGGGGGTCACCCCCAGCAGGGGCTCCCGCCCCGTGCCCACCTAACGGGGTCGCTTCCTTTCTCTCCTCTCGCTGCCCGCCCCGCAGTGGGCAGACAGACCACCGCGCCTCCCTCCATGTCGGCCGCTGCGGCCCCCCTGGGGCTGGTGGAACAAGGTAGACGCCGCACGGACCCCCCCGTGCCGCCCGCTTGCCTCTGGTCCCCTCCCCACCCCACTCCTCCTCCTCCCCCTCCTCCTCCTCCTCTTCCTCCTCCTCCTCCAGGCTCGGGGTCCCTCCTCGGGAATGGCACCGCACGCATGGGACCCCCCAACCTGTCCGCCTGTCTGCCTGTCCCCCCCCCACCCCCACTGCTTTTGGGGAGGAAGGTGTCCCCACCGCTGCCACGCGGTGTCCCCGTCACCGCTTGTGTCCCCGCACCGGGGCTGAGTGGGGTGCGTGGGGCCGTGGGCTGGGGGTGTGCCCAGTGCCACAGTGCTGTGGGACCCCCATGGGACCCAGGACCCCCATGGCACCCAGGATGCTCATGGTACTTGGGACTCCCGTGTCGCCCGGGACCCTCATGGTGCATGGCATTCCCATGGCACGTGGGACTCCCACAGCACCTGGGACTATTGTGTCACCCAGGACCCCCGTATCACCTAGGACCCCCGTGGTACATGGCATCCCCATGGCACCTGGGACCCCTGTGGTATCCAGGACCCCCATGGTATGCAGCACCCCTGTGTCACTTGGGACCCCTGTGGTACCTGGCATCATCCCCATGTCACCAGGGACCCCTGCAGTAGCTGGAAGCCCTGTGGCACCCACGGTGACACCTGGGACCCCCAGTGGCCCCCAGCCCCCCCACAGGACCACTGTTGGCACCGCCATGGCCCCCAGCACCCATCACAGGACCCCACGGCCCCATCGCAGCACCCAGTGCCCCTGATGGCACATGGCGGGATGGGGGGGGTCGGGGAGTATTTCAGGGCCATCCTTCCCATAACGCCCCCAATTTTGGGGGCGTGCCCACCCCCTGGCTGCTGCTCCATCCCACGGCATCGCCCCGCTGCAGGGGGGGCTGCACTGCTGCATGGGGGCTGCACCCACGCATGGGGAAGATGGTGCCGCTGCATGGGGGGGAGAGGGGCTTCATGCAAGCACGTGGGGGGGCTGCATTGTCGCATGGGGGGCTGCATTCCCCTATGGGGTCTGCGCTGTAGCATGCCCGCACAGCCCCGTTGCGCTGTAGCCGGTGTTTGTGGTGCCGCGAAACACTCGGCGGGTCTTAAACCCCCCCACAGCCAGCGAGCTCCCCCCCGGGGACCCCCCACCGATGGCTCTGGTTTAGACCCCGGCCCCCAGCGCCGCAGCCCCCAGCCCGCTTCCCGAGGAGGGCCCGCACCCCAGGGACACGGCTGTGC
>NC_034429.1:4580320-4583246 GCF_002078875.1 Numida meleagris | reverse complement strand
CCCCCACGCCGCTGTGCTCTGGTCTCTCCTCGCCTCCTTCCTCCCCCTCTCTCCTCCTCCTCCTCTGTCTCTCTTCCTTCTCCTGTAGGAGCCTCAAACTACTGTAATTCATAACCCTGCGGACGGCATTAAGGTATTGCTGCCCCCCCCTCCGCTTTCCGCCTCCATCCTCCCCCCATCTCCCATCTGCGCGGGGCCGGGGGCTCCCGGTGGTCCCAGGGAGGCGTCACCCCCACGGCCGGGGCGCGTGGTCCCCTCCCTCCCTCCAAAATGGGCGCTGACCCCCCCACCCCTCTGTCTCTTCCCCCGCACCGCCGCCCCCCCCCTGCCGGCAGGAGTCGTCTGACAGCACCAACACCACCATCGAGGATGAGGACACCAAAGGTGATGGGGACGTGAGAGGGTGGGGGCACGGGGGACACTGAGTTGCATTAGAATGGAGCTAGGATGCACTGGAATAGCACTGGGAGATGTTGGAATGACACGGGGATGCACTGGAATGGAGCTGTGTGGCATTAGGATGCGTTGGAATGGCACTGGGAGGCACTGGAGTGGCTCTGTGTTGTGCTGGGATGGAACTGGGAGACACGGGATGGCACTGGGGTGCCCTGGAATGGTGCTAGGATGCATTGGAATTGCACTGAGTTGCACTAGGATGGCACTGGGATGCAGTGGGATGGAATGGAATGGTGCTGGGTTGCACCAGAATGTGTTTGGCTGCAGTGAGGTGGCATGGGAATGCACTGGGACCCTTGGAGATAGCACCGGGACACACTGGGGTTGCACTGTGTAACACTGGGATGCCATCGGGTGGCACTGGGATGCAGTGGAATGACTTCGGGGCGCAGTGGGACGGCACTGAGATGAGCTGGGGTGCACGGAAATGGCACTGGGATGCAGTGGGTGGAACTGGGGTGTGCTGGGATGCACTGGGAAGCAATAGAATGGTACTGCTGTGTACTGGGATGGAACTGGGATGTATTGAGGTGACTGGAATGGCACAGGGATGCAGCAGGATGACGCTGAATGTGTCGAGGTGCACTGGGATGTCCAGTTAGGGTGGCACTGGGGTGTGCCAGAACGCACTGGGATGCACTGGGAAGCAACAGGATGGCGATGCACTGCATTGGAATGTCACTGGGGTGCACTGGCATGCACACAGGGGTGGTGTGGGAGGTAATGAGCCATACTGGGATGTACTGGAATATCACTGGGATGGACTTGGATGGCACTGGGATGTCATTGAGATGCACGAGGATTGCACTGGGTTGGAACTGGGATGTATTACAGTGCACACTGGGTTGTGCTGGGATGTGAGTGCATTGGGGTGGCACTGGGACCAGGGTGTGTGGTGTCCTCAGGGTCCATATGTCTGTCCCCATGTGACTGTCCCCATGTCCCCATCATCCGTGTGTCCATCTCGGGTCTGTCTGTCCCCGTCTTGCCATGTGTCTGTCCCCATGGTCCTTGTGTCCCCATGATCTTTGTGTCCATCCCCATGACACTGCAGTCTGTGTGTCTGTCCCCATGGTCTTTGTGTCCTTGCCCCGTGTTTTTGTCCCCGTGGGTCTGTCCCCACGGGCTGTCTGTTCCCATAGGCTGTAGGTCAACCCCCACATCCCACCTGTCCCCTCACCAAGTCCCGCGTCCCCACATCCCATTCCTCCGCCTGCAGTGTGTCTGTCCGTGCCCCCTCTCCCTGTGTCCATCTGTCCCCAGCCCCTTCCTCCCCTCCCCCCCCCCCGCGGGGCCGTGGCCGTGACCCCGCTGTCCCCGCAGCCCGCAAGCAGGAGATCATCAAGATCACGGAGCAGCTCATTGAGGCCGTCAACAACGGGGACTTCGAGGCCTACGCGTGAGTGGGGGCTGGGGGCAGGGGTTGGTCCGGGGGGGCCGGTGCTGACGCAGCGCTTTGCAGGAAGATCTGCGACCCGGGGCTCACCTCCTTCGAGCCTGAAGCGCTGGGCAACCTGGTGGAGGGCATGGACTTCCACCGCTTCTACTTCGAGAACTGTGAGTACCTGCGGCTGCCCGGCCCTGCCGCTGCCCTGGCCTCCGTTCCTGCCTCTCCCTGCCCACGTCCCTGCCCGCCCTGTCCTCTGTCTCTCTCTGCCAGTCCCTGCCTGGCCCTGCGTCCACCCCCGTGTCTCTGTGTCTGCGGGCTCTGCCCGCATCCCTGCCTGCATTCTCACCTACGTCCCTTCCCTCCTGCGTCCCTTCCTGTATTCCTGGTACCCCGTACCGCCGCCCCGTGCTGACGCTGCCGCCCCGCAGTGCTGTCCAAGAACAACAAGCCGATCCACACGACCATCCTGAACCCCCACGTGCACGTCATCGGGGAGGACGCGGCGTGCATCGCCTACATCCGCCTGACACAGTACCTAGATGCGCAGGGCCGCCCGCGCACCAGCCAGTCCGAGGAGACGCGCGTCTGGCACCGCCGCGACGGCAAGTGGCAGAACGTCCACTTCCACGGCTCGGGGGCCCCCGTCGCCCCCCTCCAGTGAAGGTGAGGGCGGCCTGGGGGGGTCGCGCCGCCACCGGACCCCCCCGAGCACCCCCCGCCCCATCAGCCCACCCTGAGACCCCCACCGAGGCCGAGCCGCCGGCCGGGTGCCGCGGTCCCGGAACACGCGTCCGCATGCCTTGTGCCCCCCCCCCCCCAATCCCCCGGACCCTCTCCGCCCGGTGCCTGTGTTTGCAGAAAAAAAAAAAAAAGACAAAAAAAAAAAGCCAAAACAACGGAAAACATTCAAAAATCGCCCCCTCCCCTCCCCCTTTTCCTCTCCCCACGTTCTTCCTCCCCGACCACACACCCGTTGGCACAGGGGGGGCCGCTGGAGCACGCGGACGTCTGCGGTTTGCCCCCTCCCTCCTCCTCTGTCTGCGCCGGGCTGGGGGGGCTGCCCGGTTTCCACCCCCCCCC
>NC_034429.1:4566443-4579720 GCF_002078875.1 Numida meleagris | reverse complement strand
GGGGGGGGTGGTGTTTATTTTCTGCATGCACTTTGCGCGGGAGCACCCTCGAGCGCTAACGCTGTATGTCGAGGAGCTGAGCTGAGCTGTTTCTGTCCCATGAATGCTGGTGGATCGTTGCCGAATTTTCTCCCCTCTCCTCTCCCCTTTTCTCTCGTTCTTTTCCATCTCCTCCCCAGCATTTCCCCCCCCCCACCTCGGACCCCTTCGTCTTTTCTTTCTGAGCCTTGTAAGTGTAAAAGATGACTCTGATTTCGTTTTTGTCTCGGGAAAAACTGCAAATAAATTATGAGGAAAAACAACTGACAAAAAGAAAAACCCGGCGGGGCTGATGTGGAGCGACCCTGTGGCACTGCATGGCGCTTTCCTATAGGGTTGCCCCCTGGTTCTACCCACCCCCCCTCGGCCCCCCCACACTCACCTTCCACTCCCAGACCCCCAGTCAGAGCCAGGCTACAACCACCAAAGACAACTTTATCGGCCGCGGGCGGCGGCACGGAAACAACAGGCAACACCGATCACGCTACAGTCCCGAGCGAAAGCTTTGCCCTTTCCACGGATTGGAGCTGGAGGCTGAGTCCCCTTGGGCCGCCATGGGGCAGGGAGCGGGGAGCCCCACACCCATCCCTGCCAGTTCCCCACCGCCCCAAACCTGTCCCCAGGGCAGGAGCTCAGACCCATCCCAAAGGTGACAGCCCCCACCAGCGCCACTGCCACAGGGGACGGGGCCTGGTGCAGTGCCATGTCCCCTCGGTGCCACCCTCTCCCCCCGGCCCCTGGTTCTGCTGGAGGAAGGGGACAGAACACAGCACTGAGCCTCCCCCGGACCAGAGCAATCCATCTCCCTTCCCTCCCCACCCACCCCCTGCAGCAGCCCCATAAAAGCCCCCCTGCTCCCCGCACAGCCCCGGGCCCTGCGGGGCAGCCCGGCTCCTTTCTCCCCATTCCCATGGCCGAGGCACTGGCTGGTGTGACAAGCGTCATGGCAGGGCACGGTGTGCTCCCGGTGCTCCCCCGGCACAGGGGCTGCTAAGACCAGTTTTTGGGTAAGGCTGTGGCACGGCCCAGGAGCCCGCGGGGTTCTGCTTTCAGTCCTGGGAGCGGTCAAGATCCGAATGGGAGCGAAGGCCCTGGTGGGCCGGAGCAGGAGACCCCCGGCTCCGGGTCACATGATCTCACAGCATGAGTTCTGCTTTCGGGCCTGCAAAGGGTGGACGTTAAGGTGAGCCCACCGCGGGGTAACCCTGGCCCTAGAGCCCAGCTCTCCATGGAGGCTCATGGCCATGGTCCAAACCCACAGCAGTGAGGACTGGCTCTTTTGGAGGGGCTGAGGAGCTCCCCACGCTCCCCTCGTGCCCATCCCACAGCCCTCAGCTCAAGGAAAACCACCCATGGTGAAGCAGTCCACACTCACGGTTTTGTAGAAGGCTTTGGACTGCACCCCAAGCACCTCCGACTTGGACACCAGATCATCCAGTTTCTCCCCTCGCTCCAGCAGTGACTCCATAGTGTTGTGCTACCAAAAGGAAGCGGTGCTGATGGCACAGCGCTCCCAGGGCTGGAGCAGAGGGGAGCAGGGACGGCGCGGTCACCACCAGCCTCACCAGGATGATTTTGGTCTCGTCCAGCTCCGCCTGCACTCTGGTCATCGGGTCGGCGTCGCGAGGGTTCTGGGAGAGGAGACACAGCGTCAGCGCAGCGGCAGCACGCATGGAACCCCGGGAACTGCAGCGCCCGTACCTGGTATTTGCTGAGGTATCCATCCAGAGCTGCGTAGCTGATGGTGGCAGGAGACCCCGAGGGCCAGTCCACCCTGCTCACCTGCCTGGAGAACTCCTCCAGGACCTGTGTGTGAGGGTGCAGGGCTCATTCCGTCAGCACAGAGCTGGCAGACCCACAGGAAGCCCTGACTCCCTGAGGTGACTCACAAGTCCCACCCCGCACCGCTCACCTTGTCCAGCAAAGTGAAGCACACCCGTGACGGGTACTCGTTGTCAGCAATCACCACGCCAGCCAGCCCATCACTGCGCACATACACGTGGCACAGGTAGTCTGGGCAAAGAGATGGGGTTGGAGAAGGCCCAGAGCCCCCCAGTGCTCAAGGAGAGGGCTCAGCCCCGCAGAACAGGGAGGACTTTGGGGCTGGACCCTGCTCTGCCCACGCTCTGCCCCCAGACCGCCTCCCCAGCACAGGAACAGGAGGAGGTGTGGCTTGACTGGAGGCATTGGAAGGCATCACACTCACCTTGCTCCTTGACCGAGGCCCTGCTGCCCAGCTCTGAGCGCTCCACAATCAGCTGGCTGGTGAAGGTCATGAATTCCTGCACGCTGTGAGCACAAAGCGCCGGCTCTCACTGATCCTCTGCTCCAGGAGCGCGGCCCCATGGGGCTGTGGGGCACAGGGAAGCCCCAGCCCATCCCCACAGCCCCTTTTCCCCCCAACAGCCCCACCAAGACACTGGTGGGACTTGTGCTGGGATTTCTGGGGTTCAGGAGCATCCCCCAGCATGGGCACAGCCCTTCTGCAGCAAACATTGTCTGGATTTGGCAAGGAGCCACGATAAGGCAGAGGTGGGGGTCTGTAGGAGATTACTTTGCTGCATGCAATCCGCCTTCAAGCACATGGGTTGGCAGGGCTGTCCCAGCTCTCCCATTCCCTTCACCTATTTGGCCAAGGGAATGTTTTTTTAGGATGGTTTTACTTAAAAGTGTTTTCCCTTTATCACTGCAATTGCAGAACCGGACGCGCCCAAGGCTCCAACAAACCCTCGGCAGGGACAGGGCTGGAAAATTGGAGCCCTGTGAGCGAGCGCTTCCCCATGCCCCAGTACTGGGCTCTTGCCCCATCCACAGAGCTCCGGGCCCTCCCAAGCTCCGGGCTGAACCAGCCCGTCCTGAGCGGGCAGCACCAAGCAGGGACACGGCAACACTTTGTAATTAGATGACAGTGAGAGGCAGGGCAGTGCCTCCTGGGTGGGAGCAGAACACGGCCCCGCACACCCTGGGGACACAGAGGGGGGTCAGGGTCTCACCTGGACCGCTGAAAGAAGTTGAAGGTGGAGACATCGGAGGCAGCCTTCAGCAGCTGCACGCGGGCCTCACCCTTGTACAGTACGCTCAGGCTGTACAGCCTCATGGCAGGCACTGCGGGTGGAGTGGGGTTCTGAGAGGCGTCCTGCAGGAACTGGGGACCACCGGGACCCCATCAGCACCACGCTGGGACCCACTGGGCACACCAGGACCATACCAGAAACCCATGGGGACATAAGGAAACCTCACTGGGCACACCAAGATGACACTGGGACCCAATGGGACACCACTGGGCACGCGGGACCCAAGGAGGACCCCAGAGGGACCAATCAGGACTCCACCAGGACCCCACCAGGAACTCACTGAGCACACCTGGACATCAATGGGAACTACCAGAACCCCACCAGCACCCATTAACACCACACTGGGCACACTGAGACCCACCAGGACTTCACCAAACCCCACCAGGACCCAAATGGGAACCACTGGGACCCAAGCTGGACCCACTGAGCACACTCGGACTTCATTAGGACCCACGAAGACCCCAACGGGAACCCAGGAAGTCCCCACTGGGCACACCAGTTTGACACTGGGACACACTGGGACTCCACTGGGTGCACCAGATGCCACTGGGACCCCAGAGAGATCAATCAGGACCCCACCAGGAACCCACTGAGCACCCTCAGACCCCAATGGGAACTACCAGGACCTCACCAGCACCCAGTAGGACCCCACTGGAACCCCACCGGCACGGCACTGGGTCCACCGGGAATGCCCCAGAACCCCCCCAGGAATGCATCAGACCCCAACGGGAAGCACTGGGACCTCACCGAGACCCACTGGACACACTGCGACCCCACTGGGACCCCATCAGGATCCCGCAAGACTCCAATGGGAACGCACTAAGACCCCACCGGGCACAACAGAACCACATCAGGACCCACCGGGACCCCACGTCCCCTCCCCTCCGGCTCCCAGCACCGCGGCCTCCGCCCCGCAGCGTTCCCGGCCCGGCCCTGCTGCTGCTGCCCCACCGTACCCCGACCCCCCCCGGCCCCCCCGACCCCCGGCCCCACCCCGCTCCGCCCCGCCCCGTGGCCTGCGGCCCCACCACGCCCCGCCCCACACCCCTCAGCCACACCCGCCCGGTACCGGCGCAGCCGGCTGCTCGTAAGCGACGACGGACGGGAGAGCTCCCGACCCGGAAACAGAAAGGCGGCGGCCGGAAGTGACCCCAACGCTGGTCACTGCCACGGGGCCGCACCCGCCCTGCGCAGGCGCCACCCTCGTCCCGCCCTTCTTTCGTGTTTCGGCCAATGAAAGTGCGGCAGGCTGGCCGGCCCCGCCCACCCACCTCCTCGGAGCCGGGAGAGCCAATCAGCTCTGCGCTGACGTCATGGCTGCCAGAGGGGGCGTTGTGAGAAGAGCGGGGCCTCTTTGTGGGAGGGGCACCGCCTGGAGGCGGGGCTTCGTCGGTGGGGCGGGGCCTCCAGTGCGGGCGGGGACCAGTTTTGGGGGCGTGGTCTAAGTGAGGGGCGTGGTCGTCGGAAAAGGCGGTGTCTGTTGTGTGGGCGGGGCCTCTGAAGAGGGCGGAGCCTTATCTATGGGTGGAGCCTCGTGAATGGGCGGAGCCTCCACAGTGGGCGTGGCACCGTCTTTTGGGCGGGGTCTGAAGTGTGGGCGTGGCCTCCGGTGTGGGGCCGGCCCCATGGGGCAGCCTCACCCCACAGAATGGGCCCCCTATGGGGCAGCCCCCAGTGTGCCACGACCCTCCACTCACGACCCCGAGGCCTCGCCCAGTTGTGGGGCAGGCACTGCGCTATGGGGCCAGCGCCGTGGGGATATCCTGGGAGGCCACGCTGGGTGGGCCCCACGTGGGGCTCCCCCCGGCACTGTGGGGCCGGCGACCGCCGCATTCTCACCTTTGTCACGGAGCCGCGGTCGCCTGTCTCCATGGGACCGCTGGAGAGCTGGCGGTGGTGACCAGGACACGGAGTGGTTGGTATGACAACTGCCGCCCGCTGACGGGCTGCACTGCTCTGCCGGGCACCCACGGCCTTCCCACCGCCCCGCAGGGCCGCAGGCAGAGCAGGAGGAGGGCCCGCGGGCACCCCGCACCCCGAGGGCCGCCCCGGGATGTGGGGAGCCGGGCCCGAGCCCTCCTGACGGGACGGCCGTGGAGGGGGGATCGGGGGCGCCCCATGAGCTAAGGGCGGAGATCCGGGCGGGGGGCACACGGGGGGACGTGGGGGGACAGCGGTGTCCGGCCCGCGCCAACGGCTGCCCCCATGCTGGACCACAGGAGCAGGATGGAGAGCTGGCGGCAAGAGAAGGTGAGCTCCAGCCCCATAGCCCCTGGCCCCATGGCCCCATAGACCCATGGTCCCACGGCCGGGCCCGCGTGTGGCCGTGCAGTGGGGCTGTGGTGTCGGAGGTCAGCGGGGCTGCGGGTGCTGAGCGCCGGGCATTGCGTGGGGCACGTGGCCTCTGGCCCGACCCCAGGAAGAGCCCGGTGGAACGCTGGATCCTTCTGGGCTGGTGCTGGGAGGGAAGGGGCAGACCCTAATGCAGAGCAAAGCCCCACACTGGGAGCAGAGAGCCCATGGGGTCACTATCGGGGGGTCCAGCAGGAGGGCAGGGCGCCAGCGCTTCTCCTTGAGGTGTTCCTCACCCTGAGGCTGTGGTGCTGTGTTCCCATGGGAGGGTTTGGGGCTGAGACCCCAAAGTTGGACCCACAAGCTTCAGGTGTCTGTGCTGGGATGGGCGTGGAGGGACTGGGGAGGATTCAGCGTGGAGCAGAGCCCAGCGGAATGGGGTAGCTCCGTGTCACCACGAAAGCTCCATTGGGATCACCCCGAATGTTCTGTTGGGGTCACTCTGAAGGCTTCGTTGGGATCGCATTGAAGGCTCCTTTGGGGTCACTCCAAATGTTCCATTGGGGTCACCCCAAATATTCTGTCAGGGTCACCCTGAGGGCTCCGTTGGGTTCACCCCTTTTCTAAGCAGCAGCCGCAAGAAAACAGCCCCAGCGCTCGCAGCCCGGGGCCGCTGACTAATGAGGCCTTAATGCAGCGAGCACAGCTGGCTGCGGGGCCGCGGCACGGCGGTGGGGAAAACAGCGGGGACGGCGGCGGGGGGGGCTGGGGTCCCCGGCACTCACTGCCAGGGGGTCCCACGGCCCCGGGGAACCCCGCAGGTGGAGCAGATCCTGTCAGAGTTCCGGCTGAAGGAGGAGGACCTGCGGAAGGTGATGCACCGCATGCAGAAGGAGATGGACCGCGGGCTGAAGCTGGAGACGCACGAGGAGGCCTCGGTCAAGATGCTGCCCACCTACGTGCGCTCCACGCCCGAGGGGTCGGGTAAGGTGCCACGGGGCCGTGCCCACCCCCATGCTGTGGTGGCAGCAAGGACGGCCCTGAGGTGCCCCACGTCTCCCCACCGCGCTGCAGAGGTCGGGGACTTCCTCTCGCTGGACCTGGGCGGCACCAACTTCCGCGTGATGCTGGTGAAGGTGGGCGAGGGCGAGGAGGGGCAGTGGAAAGTGAAGACGAAGCACCAGATGTACTCCATCCCCGAGGACGCCATGACAGGGACAGCTGAGATGGTGAGCAGGGGCCAGGGGGGTCCTCACCGCTGCGCTGACACCACCACAGGGACACCTGCTGGGACTGAGGAGAGGTGTCCCCACCAGTGGTGTCCAGTCTGGGGACACGGTGTCACTGGGGACAGGGTGGTGGGGACGTGGTGGCACTGGGGATGGGGTGGTATGGGCTTGGTGATGCTCAGGACAGACAGAGTGGCAGGGACATGATGAAGCTGGGAGTGAGGACACTGGGACATGGTGGCACTGGGGATGGAGTGAGTGGTGGGGACATGGTGGCACTGGGGATGAGGTGACACTGGTGACAGGGATGCGGTGGCACTGGGGACAGGGTGACAGGGGACATGGCAGCTCTGGGGGCAAGGTGGTGGGAACATGACAGTGCTGGTGACAGGGTGGCAGGGATGTGGCAGCACTAGGGATGGAATGGTGGGGACACAGCAGCACTGGGGACCGAGTGGTGTGGCACTGGGGATGGGGTGGCAGCACCAAGGCAGCACTAGGGACGGGGACACTGCGGTGACGTCCCTCCCGGTGTCCCCAGCTCTTCGACTACATCTCGGAGTGCATCTCTGACTTCCTGGACAAGCACCAGATGAAGCACAAAAAGCTGCCCCTGGGCTTCACCTTCTCCTTCCCTGTGCGACACGAGGACATCGACAAGGTGAGGGGATGGCGGGGCGGGGGGACACGGTGCCACCGCAGCCCCCACCCACGCTCTGTGCCCCCCAGGGCATCCTGCTGAACTGGACCAAGGGCTTCAAGGCCTCAGGAGCAGAGGGAAACAATGTGGTGGGGCTGCTGCGGGACGCCATCAAACGGCGCGGGGTGAGACGTGCCCCCCGGCCCCACTGTCACCGTGTGGGTCCTCCCCTGGGATCCATCATCATTGTGTGCATCCCCACCCCGTGTCTGCTGTCACCACGTGTGTCCCCATCCAATGCCCACGTCACCACGTGTGTGTTTCCCCATCCCATCCCCACCATCATTGTGCGTGTCCCCATCCCATACCCACTGTCACCACGTGTGTCCCGATCCCATGCCCACATCACCGCGTGTCCCCTCCCGGGGCAGGACTTTGAGATGGACGTGGTGGCCATGGTGAATGACACCGTTGCCACCATGATCTCCTGCTACTACGAGGACCACCGCTGCGAGGTCGGCATGATTGTGGGTAAGGGGCTGCGGGGTCACAGGGAAGGGACACGGGGGGGCACAGGGCGGCCCCAAACCCCAAACCTGCCCCCCCACCCCCGCAGGGACGGGCTGCAACGCCTGCTACATGGAGGAGATGCACAACGTGGAGCTGGTGGAGGGCGACGAGGGCCGCATGTGCGTGAACACGGAGTGGGGCGCGTTCGGGGCGTCGGGGGAGCTGGACGAGTTCCTGCTGGAGTACGACCGCGTGGTGGACGAGACCTCGCTTAACCCCGGTCAGCAGCTGTAAGGAGTGGGGCGGCGGCGGCTCCTTCCCCATATGGGTGTGGGGCGGGGGGAGCAGGGCCCTGACGCTGCCCCGTCCCCAGCTACGAGAAGATCATCGGGGGCAAATACATGGGGGAGATCGTGCGGCTGGTGCTGCTGCGGCTGGTGGACGAGAACCTGCTGTTCAGCGGGCAGGCCTGCGAGAAGCTCAAGACGCGCGGCGCCTTTGAGACGCGCTTCGTGTCGCAGGTGGAGAGGTATGGGGCGGCCGTGGGGGTCCCTTGTGGTGCCTTGTGTCAGTGGGGTGCTCCCCATCCCCCTCACCCCACCTTAAGGTCCCTGTCCCCTCACCCCAGCTGGCCCTATCATGCGGGGTCCTCTGTCCCATCGCCCTATGGCAACTCTCTGCAGCTGCCCCATATTGGGGTCCCCAACCCATTTCTCGACACTGGGGTTCCTTTCCCCATGTCCCCACATCAGACTGTCCCACACTGAGGTCCCCTGCCCCGTCTCCCCAATAGCAGCCTTCCAGAACGGCCCCACGTGTGGTTCCCCTGTCCTATTGCCCCACACTGGGGTCCCGCAACCCATTGCCCCACGGAAACCCTCTACAGCTGCCCCATACTGGGGTTCCCTACCTCACTACTCCCCACTAGACATTGAGGTCCCCTGCCCCATCGCTCTACACTGGTGTCCCACAGTGGGGTCTTGTCCCATCACCCCACACCAGCCCTCTACAACTGCCCTACACTGGAGTCCCTCCTCCCATTGATTAAGCTGTCATCCATTGATGATCCCAGTTTGTTATCGTTTATCCCACTGTGCCACTTTGGGGTCCCCTGCCCCCTCTCTCAGCACCAGACTGTCCCACATGGGGGGTTCCCTGTGCCATAACCCCATAGAAACCCTCTACAGCTGCCCCATACTGGGACTCCCTACCTCATTGCCTCACGTTGGGCATCAGGATCCCCAGCCCCATCACCCCACACCAGCGTCCCACATCAGGGTCCACTGTGCCATCACCCCAGCTCACTCTAATGGCTGTCCCCAGTTGGGATCCCCCATCTCATCACTCCACATCAGCCCTCTATAGCTGCCCATGCTGGAGTCTCCTATCCTACTGACCTAGGTTGGAGTCCCCTATCCCATTGCCCCACTTTGGGATCCCCTTTGCTGTTAGCCCATGCCAGCCTGCTGGAACTGTCCTCATGGAGATTCCCTGTGCCATCACCCCCATGACAACCCTCTACAATTGCCCCACACTGGGGTTCCCTGCCCCATCACCCCACACCAGCCCTCTGTAGCTGTCGCTGGTTGCATTCCTGGTTCCACTGCCCCACTTCGGGGCCCACACCACCCCTCCACCCCATGGCTGTCCCCCATCCGACATATGACTCTGTCCCACCACAGCGACTCGGGCGACCGCAAGCAGATCTACAACATCCTCACGGCCTTCGGGCTGCTGCCCTCGGGGCCGGACTGCGACATCGTGCGCATGGTGTGCGAGAGCGTCTCCACGCGCGCTGCCCAGATGTGCTCAGCCGGGCTGGCCGGCGTCATCAACCGCATGCGGGAGAGCCGCAGCCAGGAGACCCTCAAGATCACCGTGGGGGTGGACGGCTCTGTCTACAAGCTGCACCCCAGGTGAGACCGCGGGGAGGTGTCATCCCCTCCCAGCCTCCGTCCTCCCCATTCCCATTGCCCTGACTCTCCATTTTCTCCTTCTAACCCTAACCCTAACCCTAATCCTAACCCTAAACCTAACTCTAATCCTACCCCTACCCCACACCCTCGCCCTCCCCCCGCAGCTTCAAGGACCGTTTCCACGCCACGGTGCGGCAGCTGACTCCCGGCTGCGACATCACCTTCATCCAGTCGGAGGAGGGCAGTGGGCGCGGGGCCGCGCTCATCTCGGCCGTGGCCTGCAAGATGGCCTGCATGATGGGGCAGTGAGCCGGACTGGGCAGCGGGGACGCGCTGAGGAGCCGGGACTGATGCGGGAAGGGCTCGGATGGCGCCGGGACGGTGCCGGGGCTCCCCAATAAACGGGGTCAGCGTGGACTTCTCCTCCAGGAACGCTGTCCCGGTGCTGCTCTGTACGGCCACTCTCCAGTGTCCCCTTCTCGAGACCCCCTGGACCATTCTGGGGACAAGGATGGAGCGATGGGGGAGCCGTGGCCCCACCCGTGGTGCAGCACCCTGTGACCCTGAACCCGACGGTCCCCCAGCCCAGGGGTACCAAGCAGTGGAAGTCAGTGTCCCTAACTCCCTCGGTTCTGGTGGTAGCAGCCCCATGGTGACACATGCCACTTCTTGCCTCTGCGTGGAGCTCGGAGCCATAATCAGGGGGCTAAAAGCTGAAGACCCCCAGTCTAGTGCCCCCATGGGGGCTATGGGGGCACCTCGGGTGCCCCACGGCGGTCTGGGGCTCCCTGCAGCACAGGGTCCCTCCGGGGTCATACCGGCGGACAGAGCCCTGTGGGGCCAGGGACACCCTGAGGGTGTGGGGCTGCTGAGTGGGGTGGGGGTCACCCTGTGGCATGGGGACCTCCCGGGGGAAGGGGGACATCTGGGGGCACCCCTGGGGTCTGGGAAGGAGGGGACAGCCCCTGCCATGGGATCCTGTGCTCTGATTGGTCCCATCAACTGCGGGATTTCCTGTGTTCTCATGGGCTGTGGCCAGAAAAAGGATCTCCTGTGCTCTGATTGGCTGGGAGCAACAGAACGGGATCCCCTGGGCTCAGCCTGGCCCCAGCCTGGCCCCCAGTACTGCATCCCCTCCATCACCGCACCACCCCCAGACCCCCATGTCCTCACAGGGACCCCATCCCCGAGCTCGCTGTGCACCTCACCCTATGGCCCCATCACTGAGGTCCCCACATGTCAGCCCCCCGGCCCCATAGCCCCCACATGCCCCCATGGCCAAATAAAACCCGAATCAAAGGGGCGATGGCAGAGGTGAGCGGCTTTATTGCATGGGAACGGGGACTGGGAGGGAGACTGGGACGGGGCTGTGGGTCTGTGTTTCAGGGTCCTCACGTAGGATGTGGGGTCTGCACACAGGATGTGGGGCTCTGTCACGGGATGTGGGGTACAGGATGTGGGCTCTGGCCGCGCTCAGCCCTTGCACAGCCCCAGGGTGGTGCACACGGCTTGGGGATCGTCGTCTTCTTGCAGCGCATCACTGAGCTGCTGCCGGAACTTCTTCACCAGCTGCTTGCAGATACGGTTCTGGCGCTTCCCAATACTGCACACCTTGTTCAGCGCCGTGTTGATGGCATCCTGTGGGTCCCAGCCCCATGGTGTCAGCAGGGCTGCAGCCACTGGGCCACCCAAGCCTGCCAGGACCCCCTGTGCCCTACTCACCTCATCGGGGTCATCGCCCACAATCTTCTTCAGCTTCTTCACCAGGCTTGTGCAGACGCTGCATTTAATCCCCTTGATCGGTCCCATTGTGTCCTCTTCGTCCGCGTCCCACTGTGGGGACAGAACAGGCCCTCAGGGTGCTGCCACCCCCTCCCTCCCTCCATGTTCCAACCCTGTGTGGGGCTGCCCCACAGCAAGCCCCATGGCCAGGGTGCATCCTCACCGCGGCTGAGCCATCCTGGAGCAGGTGCCATAGCTGTTCCTCGTGGCTCTGAGTGGCCACATCCTGGTGGTCGTCATGGGGCAGCTCAGTCACTGCCACCTGCACGGCTGGAGATGGAGGGTGTCACCATGCTGCCCCACAACTGCCCCACAGCGGGATGGGGCATACAGCAGTCACTGACATCCCTGTGTGTCCTGGGTGTACCCAGTACTCACACCCTGTCCCCATGCGCTCCTGTCCCCATTGCACATCACCATCCTCGCTGTCCCCATGTCCCCATGCAGACCCCTTCCCCATGTCCCCATCTCCACTATCTCCATGTCCCCACGCTTGACCCTGACCCCATGTCCCCTTATCCCCATGTCCCCATATCCCCACATTCTCATCCCTGCCATCCTCACACCCCCACGCAGACACCACCCCCACGTCCCTCTCTGCCGTCCCCACACCCCCATCTCACCATCCTCACATCCACACGTTTTCCCCACGTGTTCCCCAGCCCCACCGCCCCCGGTGTCATCCCCAGGCCCACAGCCCCATACCAGCCCCCACGGCCAGCAGCACGATGAAAGCAGCGGCCATGTTGTCCCCCAGTGTAGGTGACAGCCCCGTGTCCCACCCTGCACCTTTATAGCCCCCCGCAGCCGTGCGGTGGGGACGGATGAGCCACTCAGCGTGGAGGAAACCCAGCGAGGCCTTAAAATGGAGAGGGACCGGCGTCTTTGCCCCACACCTCCGCCCCACACCTCCACCCCACACCTCCGCCCCGAGCGTCACCGCGGCAGGAAGAGGGGAGGGAGGGGGGCACACCGGGCCCTGCTCTCTGTTGCGGCCCCGCAGACACAGCTCTGCGGGGCGACGCTGCCCTGCGCGCAGGCCCCACGCGGGGCTCAGGTCACACGAGGCGGCGCGGGACCGGCGCTCAGCCCCCGGGGCGGGCGGGACACGCGGGGCTCGGAACCGTTCCGCAGGGCCCGGCGGATCCGTGGGGCTGTGAGGTCAGAGCGGCCCGTGGGATCCAGGCCCAGGCCCCACTGTTGCCGTGGCAACAGCGCCCCCGCGGCCACCGCGGTTACCATGGCGCCGCGCCTCTCTGACGCCACTTCCGCCCCGCGGGTACGCCACTTCCGCTCCCCGCGTTCGCGCCATTCGCTCTCCCCCCCCCCAGCCGCCCCATCCCAAATGTCCTCCGTGCCGCGTGGAGGCGGCGGCGGTGCCCCCCCGTGACCTCTGACCCCGTACGTCACTGTGGGGGAGGGTTGTAGGGGGAGCCCGGGGGGGGTCCCCGCTGTTGTGGGGGTCCCGGGTTGTGTTCGGGGGGGTCTGGAGGCGTTTTGGGGCCTTTGTGTACCGGGGAGGCATGGGGATGGGGCGTCTGGAGAATTAGGGTACCAGGGAGTGAATTAGGGGGGATTCAGGAGCCGGGGGTTGATCTGGGGGCTTTAGATAGCACGGGGGTGTTGGGGGGGTGTATGTGGGGGGAGGCTTCAGGTGCCAGGGGGCAATTTAGTGGATCTTTGTGGGGGATTTAGGTGCAGGGATTGATCTGGGGGGCATCTGGGGAGGGTTGAGTTGCCAGGGAGTGATTTGGGGGAGCACTCTGGGGGCTTCGTGTGCTACGGAGTGAACTGG
>NC_034429.1:4555192-4566325 GCF_002078875.1 Numida meleagris | reverse complement strand
GGTGCCAGGGAGTGGAGTGGTTCTTGGGGCACTTTGGGGGGATTTCAGCTAACACTGAGCTTTAGAGGCCTTTTGAGGTGCTTCATGTACCAGGGAGTGATATACGGGGTGGGGGGGGGTCAGGTGCCAGGGATTGACTGGAGGGGCAATTTGGGGGTTTCAGGTGCCAGGGAGTAATTTTAGGAACATCTCTGGGAGCTTTAGGTGCCAGGGATTGATCTGTGGGAGCATCCCTGGCAGGGTTCAGGTGCCAGAGAGTCCTTGGGGGGCATTCAGGAGTTACTGGGGGGGGGGGGGGGCGGTCGGGGTCATGTGTGGACCTTAAGGTACCACAGGGCAATGGAAGGCAGTGTTTGGGGGACTTTGTGTGCATTTGGGGCACATATTGGGGTTCCTCACTCTCCCCTTCACCTTGCAGCCCTGCAGCCATGTTCTCAGCAGTCACCCCCCCTCTGGGGCACACCCTGCTGGCCCCCCCCTCGGCCGAGCCCCCTACCTTTGCCCGCGCCGGTAGCGACTTTGCCGACCACTCTCAGCCCTTCCGCCTGGGGGAGCGCAGCTTCGGCCGCCAGTACGCGCACCTCTATGCCACGCGGCTGCTGTGCATGCGGCCCCGCCTGGAGCAGCAGGCACGGCTTCGATGGGGTGAGCCCCCCCCGGTGCCCCTCACCCTCATCATCTCCTCTCAGCCCCTTGCTGCTCCCCGCTTTTCCTTTCTCTCTGAGGGAACCCCCCCCACGTGCTGTCCCACTGCCCCGTCCCGTGGTGCACAGTGCGTTTCTGGGATCTGTTTTTCTTTTTGGAACGCTGAGCCACCCCTCCGCCCCCCAGGCACACAGAGGGAGGGGGGTTGGAGCTGGGACGGAGCACTCAGCTCAGCAGGCTGCTTCCTGCCTCCAGGCGCTTGCATTCCTGGCGTTGCTGGTGCTGTTCCCAGCCCCCACCTTCCCCTTCTCATCCCATCCCAGTGCCAAACCCTCACCCTGTTCTGTGGGACCGGGGCATTGCCAGTCCTCGTGTTTCCCACCCCAAAACCCACTGGGGTGACAAAGCTTGGTGGGGAGGCCCCAGACAGGGAGACATTCTTCACTGGCTCCTTTCCCACCACTGAAGCAGGATGAGGGGTTTGCTCCAGAGGCCTCGGACCTCCAGGGGGAGGTTTTGGGGAGCGGTTGCAGCACGGTGACGGGAGGAAGCAGGGGGTACGGGCTGAACCATGCGGCCCTGCAGGTGACGGCGTGCTGCTGCGAAAGCTGTGCCAGCTGCAGGCGGGCGAGCGGTGCTGCGTGGTGGGGACGCTCTTCAAGGCCATGCGGCTGCAGCCCTCCATCCTGCAGGAGATCAGCGAGGAGGTAGCGGTGCCCCCCCCCCCCCCCCCCCGCCACTTCCTGCTTGGCCGCCGTGCTGGCGGCGTGCTAAGTGAAAGCAGCCTGGCGCCGGCACGCGGCTGGAGAGCAGCCCCAGTAGAGGCCACGGCACCCCACGAACCTGGGGGTCTTGCTCTTGTCCTCCCCCCCAGCACAACCTGGTGCCACAGCCCCCCGTGGCCAAGTACATAGATCCGTCAGACGAGCTGGTGCTGGAGGATGAGCTGCAGCGCATCAAGCTGACGGGGACCATCGAGGCATCGAGGCTGGTGACAGGTAGGGGATGGCAGCGGGGCGGTGGGGGCCCAGAGGGTGACAGTGAGGCTGAGTGCTCCCGCACTCGCCGCAGGCACTGTGCTCGCTGTGTATGGCCACGAGCAGGAGGACGGCAAGTTTCTGGTGGAGGAGCACTGCTTCGCCCACCTGCCCCCATCTCTGCCATGGCGGGGACCCAGCACCGACAGGTGAGTCCCCATTCTGTCCCCGCTGTGTCTCCGTACAACCCTGGGGACCGTTTGTCCCATCTGTCTCGAGGGACACAATGGAGCTGCAGTCCTCTGCCCGCTCCCCACCCAGGTTCGTGCTGCTGGCCTCGGGGCTGGGGCTGGGCAGCGGCAGTGGCGAGTCCCTGCTGGGCACGCAGCTGCTGGTGGATGCGGTGACGGGGCAGCTGGGCGCCGAGGGCCAGCAGAGCTGCGCTGCACTCATCTCCCGCGTCCTGCTGGCGGGGAACCTGCTGAGCCAGAGCACGCAGAGCCGCGATAGCCTGCACAAGGTACGGCATGAGTGGGGGGCCCGGCAGGGAGGGAGAGGGAGCACACTCCTCACCGCATCCTCACTGCTGCAGGCCAAGTACTTGACCAAGAAAACGCAAGCTGCCAGCGTGGAGGCGGTGAAGATGCTGGATGAGATCCTGCTGCAGCTCTGTGTGAGTGTCTGGGGTGGCAGAGCGGCTCCTGCAGCCCCTCAGGCCCCCAACAGCCCCACTCTGCCCACAGAGCTCTGTGCCTGTAGACGTGATGCCTGGGGAGTTTGACCCCACCAACTACACGCTGCCGCAGCAGCCGCTACACCGCTGCATGCTGCCCCTCTCCAGCGCCTACCCCACGCTGCAGCTTGTCACCAATCCCTACCAGGCTGACGTGGATGGTGTCCGGTGAGGCACGGAGTGTCACCAGGGCTGGGACGCGGCTGGTGGCATGGGGTCCTGCTGTAGGTTGCACTGAGTACAGATCTGCCCTCAAAATACAGGTTTTTGGGGACGTCGGGGCAAAACATCAGTGATATCTTCAAGTACAGCAGCATGGATGATTACCTGGAGATCCTGGAGTGGACGCTGCTGGCAGGACACATCAGCCCCACGGCCCCCGACACGCTGGGTAAGGGGCTGCAGGGTCCCGGTGCCATGCAGTGGGACGCAGGGTCGGGTTCCTCTAGCTCACTCTGCTCCCCCAGGCTGCTACCCCTTCTACAACTCAGACCCCTTCATCCTCACCGACTGCCCGCACGTCTACTTCTGCGGCAACGCACCCAAGTTCCAGTCCAAGCTGCTGACGGGTGAGTCCCTGCTGCTGCCCATCCCCATCCCCGTCCCCGTCCGTTCTTGACGCCCGCCTGTCCTGCAGGGGAGGACGGGCAGCGGGTGCTGCTGGTGGCAGTGCCGGCCTTCAGTGCCACACAGACCGCCTGCCTTGTCAACCTGCGTGACCTCAGCTGCCAGCCCATCAGCTTCTCCGGCTTCGGCGCCGAGGACGACGATGGTGACATGGAGGTGGGGCAGTGACAGCACAGCATGGGTCGGTGCAGTACGGTGGGAGAAGTGATGCAGTGCTGCTACCAATACAGCTTTGTTTATTTGTGTAACAAAACCACGCCAGGGCCCTGCCCTGTGTCCTCCATGCCCAGTCGCAGTGCCCTCGCCAGCTGCCCAGGCACAGGGACGTGTGTCTCTGTGTGTGCCCAGCCCGGGGGCTCCAGGAGCACGGGATGATGCCCACATGGAGCGCCCAGAGGCAGGAGCGAGGGGACGGGCATCCCCTAATCGCCAAAGTTCACGGTGTAGGTCTCTGCGGTGGTGAAGGGCTGCGCCGTCCCTGTCCCCGCATCCCACGTCTCCGTCACCGTCACCAGCTCGGTCACCACCTCCGTTTCGGTCTCCATCTCCCAGGTGCCCGCTGTGGGCGGCTCCTGGCTCCACGGCGCATACGTGGTGCTGCTGAACGGGACAGGCAGCTCCGTGCTGGGCGGTGGGGCCGTGGGGACGCCGGTGGTGCTGGCGGTGGCATTCAGTCGCCGCAGCCTCATCCGCTCGCGGAGCCGCTGCCGGAGCCGCAGGCGCTGGCGCAGCCGCAGGCGCTCGCGGAGCGTCATGGGGCGGCCGGGCACCACGCGGCGGATGGGCCGGTTCCCATTCATGGCCATGATCTCGCGGATGCGCTTCCAGTTGGAGCGTGCCAGCACGAAGTTGCACTGGGTGGCCCCGATGTCGTAGAAGACGCTGCAGGTCTTGGTGCTGGGGTTGTAGCCCTCGGCCCGCGCCGACACGCGGTACTCGCCCGGGTTCAGGATGCGCCAGTAGTCCCCGCCGCTGGCTGTGGGTGGCGAGGGGGTGACGGGGCTGCGGGGCCATCACCGTGCCATCGTGCTTCTGTGACATCCCACCCCACGTCCTACCTGTCCTGACGCTGTGCTTGATGCCGCCCACCACGATGGTGGCGTTGGCGATGGGCTCTCCCTGCTGGTCCGTCACCAAGCCCTTGATCCCCCGGTGGGTCTGCACAAAACATGGGGACAAGGGCAGCGCATGGGGACAAGGGGACGGCCGCCAGCTGCCAGCTCCAGTTCCCCGTGCCTACCTGCTCCATGAAAGTGAGCAGCGACTCCTTGTTGTTCTCCCACTCCTGCTGCAGCTCGCTCTCATGGGGGAACTTGTCGCAGCCCAGGTAGATGGAGAGCTCCAGGCAGTTGGTGTGCAGGTAGCTGAAGTCATTCATGCCTGCCAAAATGCCAGCAGGGGATGAGTGTTTGCAGGGTCGCCTTCCCCCCACCCACCAGCTCGCTGCTGCAGTGGAATCCCTTAGGTTGGAATGTCCCTAAGATCATCGAGTCCAAGGCGTGCCGCCTCGATGCCGCACTTACTGCCGGCGCGGGGCCGCCACTTGGCCCCCTGCACGATGCCCATGGCGTCGGTGACGTCCTGCGTGTGGCAGCCCCCACGGAAGGTCTCGGTCATGGTGAGGTGCGCCGAGGCGTAGGAGATGGCCAGCCAGCGGAACACGGCGTGGTCGGGCGTCTCATGCACCTCAGGCCGCTCGCTGTCCTCATCCTCATCCAGCAGGTGTGGGGTGGCGGGGGTCTCGCTCTGGGGCCGCGCCGCGTCGAAGGGGAAGGAAACCAGTCTCTCCCCGCCCTGCAGGTTGGCTCCCAGCACGAAGGGGTTCTTCTCCATCCAGGCCATGATGGCTCGCGTCTCCACGGCCACCTGGAGAGGGGATGCTGTGCCACCCATCCCATCGCGCCACCGCCGCGCTCACAGGGTGGGCGTGCACTCACCGCGGCGTCCTCCTGCAGGTAGTGCTCCGGGATGGGGATGTGGTGGCCGGGGAAGCGGTGCGGCACCAGCTGCCGCTCCTCGGCCGCCCACAGCGGTGACGTCAGGTCAGGGAAGTTCTCAAAGAGGTCGAAGCCCTCCTCCGTCCAGTGGCCCAGCGCCCAGTTCCCCAGCTCGGAGCCCTGATGGAGCAGTGACAGCCCCGTGGTGCTCCCAGTGCCACCACCGTTGTCCCTGTGCCACCATCACCCAGATGCCGTCTGTTTCGCTGCTGAATCTGCCCCGATGCCGTCACTGCCTCAGGTGCTGCCACCACCATCCCAGTGCCACTGTCACCCGAGTGTCACCAGCACCACTCCAGTGCCACCACCATCCTGGTGCCACCACTGCCCTACATCCACCACATCCCCAGTGCCACCACCACACATGTGACACTACTGTCTTAGTGCCGCCATCTCAGTGTCACCGCTGTCCTAGTGCTGTGGCCCCAATGCGACTCCCACCCCAATGCCACCATCTCAGTGCCACCACCACCCCATGGCCACCAGTCCAGTGCCACCACCCCAATGTCACAACCACCCCAGTGCCACCACCCCATGGCCACCATGCCAGTGCTACCATCTGAATGCCACCACCAGTCCAGTTCCACCACCATCCCATTGCCACCACCCCAGTGCCAGCATCATCCCACTGCCACCATCCCAGTACTACCATCCCAATTCCACCACTCCAATACCACCAACCCAATGTCACCAACCCAGTGCCACCATCCCAGTGCCACCACCCCAGTGCCACCACCTGCAGCGCCCCGCTCTCACCGCCTCGCGTGCCAGCTCGTAGCCGTCGGGGTTGAGCGAGGGCACGAGGTGGATGCGTGTCTCGGTGACCAGGCTGCGCACGCGGGGGTTGCCATCCTGGTACTCCTTGCACAGGAACTGCATCAGTAGCAGCAGCAGCTCGCGGCCCAGCGCCTCGTTGCCGTGCAGCCCCGCTGTGTAGCGGAACTCGGGCTCTCCTGCAGGAACACCGCATGAGTAGGGCCGGGGGTACGGGGTGCGTAGGGTTTGGGGTCAGGTCACCCAGCCCTACTGCGTACGGGACAGCACAGCCACCAGTAGGATTAGGGCCAGGGTTGGCTTTGGGGTCAGGGTTAGGGTGAGCTTTAGATTTAGAGTCATGGTAAACTGTAGATTTAGGGTCAGGATTAGGGTTAGGGCTAGCTTTAGGGTTGGGGTCAGGGTTAGCTTTAGGTTTAGGGTTAGTGTTTGGGATTAGGGTCAGGGTTAGGGTTAGCTTTAGGGTTAGAGTTTGGATAATGTTTAGGGTTAAGGTTTGCAATTGGGATAAAGGCTTGGTATTAGCACAGGGGTAAGGGTTAGGGTTAGGGTTAGTGTTTGGGGTTAGGGTTAATGTTGAGTTATGGATTAAGCCAACGTTAGGGTTAGGCTCACAGTTAAGGTTAGGTGTTAAAGTTCGGCATTAGGGTGAAAGTTAGAGTTGGTCTTAGGGTTACATTTAGGTTTAGGGTTATGGTTAGGATTAGATTTAGAATTGAGGTGTTTTGTTAAGGTTTAGGAGTAAGGTTAGGATTAGGGTAAGGTTTAGCACTACGATTAGGATTAGGATTAGGATTAGGATTAGGATTAGGATTAGGGTTAACATCCGAGTAAGGCTTCGGCCACTGCTGGGGTTGGGACAGGGTTAGTGTTAGGGTTCCTGTAAGGATACGGTTAAGGATAGGGGAATGATGGAGCTCAGATCAGGTCGTGGCCACCTGCAGTGTCCCCCTCTCACCCGTCTCGTGCTCCCCTGGGTTGTCGGAGATCTCCATGGCGTAGATCTTCAGCCCGCGCGAGCTCTTGCCGATGTTGTAGATGCGGGTGATGGTGGGGCACTCCTCGTTCACCACCTTCATCAGCTGCAGGGGAAGGGGATGGGCGCTGGGGGACAGCGCGGGGACGGGGACACCACTGGGGACGGTGCCCCAGTGCCACCGTACCCACCTGCCTCATGTCCTTGTAGCTGTGGTGGCGGAAGTCCAGGTTGTCGGCCGACGTCACCTCGTTCTGCTGCGCATAGTAACTGCTGACAGCTGCGGGGGACAGCGACGTGGCCGTGGCATCCCCATGACTGCCACCCCCGTGTCCCCTCCCCGGTGCCACTTACAGGAGAGGGGACAGCCCAGCACCTCCAGCCGCAGGCACAGGCTGCCGTTCCACGTCTGCGGGTACACGCGGATGTAGCGAGCCACCATGGGCTCCGGGAACTCGGTCAGCACCGGCGTGTCCTTGTCCACGTTGCCATAGAACTTCTAGGGATGGGGTGCAGTGGGGTGGCACCGTGTCCCATTGCGTCCCCATGTCACCTCGTGCCCCCCGCCCCGTACCATCTCCTCGTAGCCGTTTGTGTACATCACCCAGTTCTGGCTGTCGTTGCTGAAGCCCACGTAGAAGCTGGTGACGAAGTCCTCACTGCAGGAAGGACGAAGGGAACCATGTGGGGACCCCGCAGCGTCACCCCACAGCTCCCCGCCCGCCACCATCCCCGTACTGGATCTGGGAGTCGCGTCCCTGCGTGATGACGCCAGTGAACTTGGTGGTGCGGCGCGTGTCCACCTCCAGCCAGTGCGCACGGCTGTCGTCCTCCGCGCACCACGCACCATCAAAGAAATCATCCTCGTTGGGACCCGCCTGGGGACAGAGAGGGGACACTGTGGGGTGGGGTGGAGACAGGGACAGGGATGGGAATGGAGATGGCCACGGAGTGATGATGGGATGGGGTTGGGGATGCGATGGGATGGGGTGGGGATTGAGATAGCGATGGGATGATGATAGGATGGGAATGGGATGGAATACAAATGGGGATAGGGATTGAGATAGCAACAGGGTGATGATGGGATGGGGATGGGGATGGGAATGGGGATGCGATGGGGATTGGATGGGGACAGGACAGGGATGAGGATGGGATGGGGGTGGAGATAGATACAGGGCAGGGACAGGACGGGTGCCCACCTGCATGTTGAGGCGGCCGCGCTGTGCACCCAGCCCGTGGCGCAGCATGGAGGAGGCCAGGATCTGGTCATCCTCCACACGGTGGGACTCCATCCCGATGGGGGGGCATCCTGGGGGGACAGGGGATGGGAAGGCCGTGGCACCGCAGCGTAGTGGCCCTGTCCCCAAGGACAGGAACACTCACTTGTCTTCTCCTCTGGTGGTGCCCACTCATCCTCATCTGGCTCCCACTTCTTCCCACCCGGCTTTTTGGGTTTTCCTGGAAAAAGGGGCACAGTGAGGGGGGCACAGGCCGGACAGGGGCACGGGGCTGGGGGCACCCACCTTTGCTGTCCCGGCCCTTCTCCTCCACCCACGGCTCCTCCTCCTCCTCCTTGCTGCTGCCGCCCTTCCCGGGCTTCCCTGGTGGGAGAGCGGTCATCAGGGACAGGAATGGGGATGGCGATGGAAGAGAGATGGGAATGGGAGAGGGATAGAGACAGGGACAGGGACAGGGACAAGGATGGGGATGGGACAGGGACAGGGATGGGAACAGGGATAAGGACAGAGACAGAGATGGGACAGGGGCAGAATACGGGCAGACAAGGATGGGGATGGGGACAGGGATAGGATGGGACAGGATGGAATGGGGGCAGGGACAGGGAAGGAGACAGGAACAGATTGGGGACAGACAGGGATGGGGACAGGGCTGTGCCACAGCCTCTCACAGGGCTTCAACTTCTCCTCGTCCGTCTCCATCTCCTCCTCTTCCTCTGGCTGCTTCTTGGGCTTGGGTGGTGGGAGCAGCCCGTAGTCCACTATGGGGTAGGGACAGGAGTGAGAGGCTGGGATGCCCCCTGGGGCCCCACAGAGCCCTCTGGGAGCAGGGGATGGGTCCTGGGGTCACTCACAGTCATCGTAGTCAGGTCGCTCCCAGCCCTCCTCATAGTCACGCTCAGTCACGGGTCCAGGCAGCGGTGCAGGGGGCTCCTCTGGTGTGGCTGGGGATGGCCAAAGGGTTTGGGGTGCCTATGGGGTCCCCTATGCCTCTGCAGAGTCACTGTGTCCCTATGGGGTCTTCTTGCCACTGTGAGGTCCCCCCTTAGCCTATGGGGTCCCCATGTCCCTGAAGGGTTTCATCTATCTCCATGAGATCCCCACACTCCCACAGGCTCCTCCATGTCCCTTAGGGATCCCCTATGTCCTCATCCTCTACAGCCTCTATGGGGTACCCATGTCCCTGCAGAAATCTGTATATTCCTATGGGATCCCTATAGCCCCCGTGAGGTTCTCATGTCCCTACTGAGTTCACATGCCCTTATGGGGTCCCCATGTCCCTGCAGGAACCTATATGTCCCCATGGGATGCTCATATCCCATGGGATCCCTGTAACCCCCATGGAGTCTCCATGCCCCTGCAGGAATCTGGATGTCCCATGGGATCCCCATGCTCCTGTAGGGTCCCCATTTCCACGTAGGAACCCCTGTGTCCCCATGGCATCCCTATACCTCTAGAGGTCCCCATGTCCTTACGGACCCCCTACGTCTTCATGGAACCTCCACGTCCCCATCGACGACCCCTGTAGGGTCGCCATGCCCCCATGGGGCCCCCTGCACCCCCGTGCACTGGGATGTCCCCATGTCCGCCCCATCCCTGGTGACCCCAAACCCCACTCCCAGTGCTGGGGTCACCCCTGTCCCCGTGTCCCTGCACTGACGCGGCGGTGTCTCCGGTTGGGGCCAAACCCGGTCGGGTTTCCTCCTGCTCGGGGGTTTGCGGGGTTTCTGCTGTCGCCGGATGTACTCAACTGGGGACAGAGGGAAACAATGACTGCGGGGCCATGAGCGGATGGGATCCCACAGCCCCGCCGTGAGCCCCGGCACCGTACAGTCCTCGTAGTCCTCCCGCTCCAACTGCTCGTTGTAGTCCAGCGTTGGCGGCTCTGGCTCCTCGGGAACCTCTGCGGGGTGACATGGGGATGTGGGACATGGAGAGGTGGCACTGGGGTGCAGGGGGTGACATGGGGAGGTGGCCCTGAGGCTCAGGGGGGTTCCATTAGGATGCAGGGAGGTGGCCCTGGAGATGAGGAACGTGGCACCAGGGCAAGGGGAAGTGGCACTGGGACGTGGAGGGGGTGACACAGGACACGGGGTGGCACTCACCTGCCTCAGGCTCAGGGCGCCGATCCTCCCGGCCCCACTCCCAGCGCTGGGTCGGCCGCTCCTCCACCTCTTCTGGGGACATGGACACGTGGGGGCCATGATGTGTCAGGGTGGGACACGGGTGACACCGTGCTTTGCCCCAGAAGGGCTGCTCAGTGCCCCCTCCGCTCACCTTGGTCTCTGCCATCCCCCTCGTCCTTCTCCTTGGGGACCCATGGCTGCCCCAGGGACAGTGATGTCCCCGGTGTGTCCTCACCCTGCGGGAGCTGCGGGGCTGTGGGGGGCTCCCAGGGGGTGTCAGGTGGCTGTGGTGGCCTCGTGTCCAGGGGCTTCTTGGTGGCCTTCGGGGGCTTCTCCTTGAGTTTCTCCTTTGGGGGTTTCTCCTTGGGGGGTTTCTCTTTGGGCTTTTTGGAGCCCTTGGGGGGCTTTTCAGAGCCTTTGGGGGGCTTCTCCTTGGGCTTCTTGGGGGGCTTCTCCCCGTCGGTGTTCTTGACCTTGTCCCTGTCCCTGTCCCTGTCCTTCTTGGAGCCCCGGGCTCTCTCCTTGGGTTTCTTGGTGGGTTTGGGTGCCTTGTCCTTCTTGGGCTTCTTGGGTTCCTTGGGCTCCGTCAGCCGCTCTGGGGGGTCTGGGGGGAGCAGGACGGGATGGAGGCAGCCCCCTGCTGAGCGCCCCCAACCATCTCTGTGCCCCCACTCAGTGTCCCCAGCCCTGCCCAGTACGCCCAGTTCTGTCCATCTCAGTTCACCCCAACTCATTTCACCCCATCCCAGTTCCCCCTGTGCCACTGCCCTCCCATCCCACTGTTCTCATCCCAAGTCCCCTTATCCCAGTTCCCTCCATTCCAGTGCCCCCATTTCATTGTCCTCATCCCAGTTTCTCCCATCCCAGTTCCCTCAATGCCCCCCAGTTCCCCTACTCCAGTTTCCCCCATCCCAGAGCCCCCACCTCAATTCTCCCCCATCCCAGTGTCTTCATTCCAGTTCCTCCCGTCCCAGTTCTCCCACCTCAGTTCCCCTCAATCCCAGTGCCCCATCCCATCACCCCCACCTCATTATCCCCCATCT
>NC_034429.1:4548362-4554697 GCF_002078875.1 Numida meleagris | reverse complement strand
CCCCGCCCGCACTCACCGCCGTGCCCCGCTCCCTGCTCCCCGCCGCTCAGCGCGGTGCCGGTCCCGGGCTGAGCCCCGACCGGCACATCGCTGCCGTCTCCTCCCGCATCGCCGTCTCCGGGCGCCAAGAAACCGCGCAGGAACGCTTCGATCTCCGCGTCCGTCAGTGCGGGAGCGGCGGGGCCCGGCCCGGCCCCGGGCAGCAGCGGGAGCAGCAGCAGCAGCGGGAGCAGCGGGACGGAGCGGGGCGGCATGGCCGAGCGGCACCGGGCGGAGCGGGACGGGACGGGACGGGACGGGACGGGGGGGAGGGGCGGCACCGCCCTGCGGGGGGACCGGCGCGGGACGGGGCTGCGATGGCATTGCACTGGTGTTGCACTGGTGTTGCACTGATGTTGCACTGGTGTTGTACTGGTGTTGCACTGGTGTTGTACTGGTGTTGCACTGGCACCGCACTGGCATTGCACTGGCACTGCACGGGAGCAACGCTGCAGCTGGCACTGCACGGCGGCGGCGCTGCTCAGCACCAGCGGTCACCGCACTGGCACCGCTCGGCGGTAGCACTGCATGGCAATGGTGCCACGCTGACTGCCCCCAGCGCCGGCAGCGCTGCACATCACCAGCACCGCAGTGGCACTGCACGGGAAACCCGTGCTGCGTGGCACTGGCACTGCACAGAGCCAGCACGGCGTGGCACCCGCACCGCACGGCCCCGGCGCTGCACAGCACCGGCGCTGCAGACAGGCACAGCCCCGGGACTGGCACGGCCCAGCACCAGCGCCGCGCAGGATTGGCACTGCGTGGAAGAGGGCTCCCCGTGGCACCAGCACCGCGCGGGGACAGCGCTGCGCGGGCCCCGGTCCCGCACAGGAACCGGCACAGCTCTGGCACGGCACTGGCCCGGGACCCAGGACCACCCCTCGGTGCCACCCGGCACTGGGGTCACCCCCGTTGTCCCCATCCCGCGCCCCCAGGCCCCGCAGGCTCCCCGGGCCCCACGGAGGCCGAGCCACGTGGCTGAGCCCCCCCCCCCCCCGCTCGTCACACGTGTGGCCCCCGGCCCGGCCGTGACTCAGCGCCCAGACACGCTGTGGCGGGGGTGGCTGGCGAGGGGGGCTGCCCTGCGGCGACCAGAGCTTCCCAGTTCCTCCCAGTGACTTCCCAGTGTCCCCAGTTCACCCAATACTCCCCAGTGCCCCCAGTGCTCCCAGTGCTGCCCGCCCCCCTTACAGCACAGGCCCCTCCTTACAGCACAGCCCCCCCCCCCCCTACTTCCAGTTGCCCCATTCACCAATTCCAGTACAGGACATCCCCCTCCAGTATGACTCCCAGCGCTGCTCCCCCCCCACCCCCCCCAAGTACAGCTCCCAGTGCATCCCCCCGGCTCCCAGCACAGCCCCCCCTCCCAGTACATCCCCATAACTCCCCACCCCGCCAGCGGGGCCCTGGGACCCCCAGGGACCCCACGTGACAATGACTCCCAGCTGGGGGGTCGGATGCCAGCAGCCTCCCCGCGGCCACGTGCTCCGGGTGGGGGGGACATGCAGGGACAGGCCCGCCCTCCCCCCACCCCCCCCGGCGTCCACACCCTTTCCTGCTTGAGTCAGCGGCATCTGACTGTTGCTTCCGGGTGCCCCGCGCCTTTTGGAGCATCCGCTTGTCTGGGTGTCCGTCTGGGTGTCCTCCTGCCTGTCTCTTCTCGTGGCTGTCTGTCATTCGGGGTGTCCAGCTGTCCGGGTGTCCTTCTGTCTTGTCCTTTTCCTGCTGTGCGTGTGTCTGTCCTTCCAGGTGTCCATCTGTCTGCCCATGTGACTCACAGGGCTGTCTGTCTGTCTGGGGGCCTGCTCACTGGGGTGTCCGTCTGTCCACTGGGGTGTCTGTGGTGGGGGGTTATCCATACATCCACTGGGGTGTCCATCTGTCTGTTGGGGTGTCTGTGGTGGGGGTTGTCCATATGTCCATTGGGGTGTCCATTTGTCTGTTGGGGTTTCCATTTGTCTGTCGGGGCGTCTGTGGTGGGGGTTATGTCCGTATGTCTGTTGGGGTGTCCATCTCTCCATAGGGTGCCTGTGGTGGGGGTTTGACCACACTTCTGTCTGTCTGTCTGTCCATCAGGGCATCCAAGCTCCCTGTTGGGGTGCCAGCCTGTCTTTCCAGCTGTCTGTCCATCCATCTGCCGCTCTCCCCACCATGTACACAGCCTTCCCCAAAAGGTCCCGCACCCTCCAAACCCTCCCCCCACCCTATAACCCCAAAGACCCCTCACCAATGCCCCTCTCCCTACAGCGGTTCCCCCTTCGGCCCCGCGCCCACCCGCCCTGGGCTGCACATCTGGCGCGTGGAGAAGCTGCACCCAGTGCCGGTCCCTGAGAGCTCTTGGGGCGTCTTCTTTTCGGGAGATGCCTACCTGGTGCTGCACCTGGGGCCCGAGGAGCGAGCCCACCTGCACCTCTGGATCGGTGAGCACGGGGCGACGGGGCGACGGGGGCACGCGGGGGTCCCGCTGAGCTGTCGTTCCCCACCGCAGGTCGGGAGGCGTCGCAGGACGAGCGGGGGGCTTGCGCCCTGCTGAGCACCCAGCTGAATGCGCTGCTGGGTGAGCGCCCCGTCACCCACCGCGAGGTGCAGGGCCACGAGTCTGATGAGTTCATGGGCTACTTCCCCCGCGGCATCACCTACCAGGTGCGGGGCTGGGCATCACCAGTCAGCAATGAGCATCAGCAGTGGGCTCTTGGGTAACCCTAATGGGCACGGGGTGTCACCAATCGTTGATGATCGTCACCAGTGGGCACTTGGCTAACCCTGATGGGTGCTGGGCATCATCAATTGGTGATGAGCATCACCAGTAGGTGCTTGGGTAACCCTACTGGGCGCTGGGCATCTCGGATGGGTGCTGGCCATGGGTCAGTGTCCCTGCTGAGCGCTCAGCATGCGGTGCCGGCAGGAGGGCGGTGTGGGCTCGGCGTTCAAGTCGGCGCAGCAAGGTGCTGGCCCCGGCCCCGTGCGCCGGCTCTACCAGGTGAAGGGCCGCAGGAACATCCGGGCCACGGAGCGGGACCTGAGCTGGGCCAGCTTCAACACCGGGGACTGCTTCATCCTCGACCTGGGCCAGGTGTGTGGCTGTGTCACTGCTGTCCCTTCCCTGTCCCCCAGATCCCTCTTGGTGGAAGAAGTGTCTGTCTGGGTGTCCGTCTGTCCGTTAGGGTGCCCGTCAGCCCATTGGGGTGTCCCTCCAGTCATCAGGGCAGCTCTGCATCTGTAGGGTGGGCTGGCTGTCCTGCTGGGTGTTCATCTCTCCTTCTGGAAGTCTGCTGGGACGTCTGTTTGTCCTGAGTATTGGTCTGTTGGGTTCTTCACCTGTCTTTCTGGGTGTCCATCTGTTGGAGTGTCCGTCTGTCAAAGCATCCATCTGTCCATCACAGCATCTGGCTGTTTTCCTGTGTGTCCACCTGTTCCTTTGGGAGTCCATCTACTGGGATGTCTGTCCGTCCTGGATGCTGATGTGCTGGGGTATCCATCTATCAAAACATCCATGAGTCCATAGGGGTGTTTGGCTTTCTTTCTGGGTGTCCAGTGGTCCTTCTGGGTGTCTGTCTGTCCTTCTGCAGAGCTCTTCACCCATCTTTTTGGGTATCCATCTGTTGGGATGCCTGTCTGTCTGATCTGTCCTTCAGGCTATCCTTCTGCGGGGCTGTTCACCCATCTTTTTGCATGTCCGTCCTGAGATGGCTGTCTGTCCTTCCGGGCGTGCATCCATCCATCCCTCTGGGCGCATGCTATCCCTTCAGGTGGCCATGGGCCACCACACGGCCACCACCACTGCTGTCCCTGTCCCCAGACCATCTTCACGTGGTGCGGGGCGCGGTGCAACGTGCTGGAGCGGAGCCGTGCACAGGAGCTGGCCACAGCCATCCGCGACGGCGAGCGGGGCGGCAAGGCACGCCTGGAGACGGTGGTGGATGGCGAGGAGCCACCAGAGATGCTGCAGGTGCTGGGCCCCAAGCCCACCTTGCAGGAGGGCAGCCCCGAGGAGGACGCGGTGGCTGATCGGAACGCGGGGACGGCCGTTCTCTACAAGGCAAGGCGCGAGGGATGCGTGGGGCTGGGCGTGGTGCGGGGACCCCCGTGCCATGGGCTGGTTGCCCCACAGCGGGTCAGGTTGCCCAAAGCTCCATCCAACCTGGCCTTGGGCACCTCCAAGGATGGGGCACCCACAGCTTCCCCGTGGGTACGTAAGGGATGCGTGGACGTGGCACTAAGGGTCAGGTTGGTGGTCGGACTTGGTGATGTGAAGGTCTTTTCTGACCTAGGTGATTCTAGGATCCTTTGGGCTGTGCTGGCCTTGGGGCCGAGCAAGGCTGAGGGACACCGCGGTGGCCGCGGCAGGGACAAAGGGCTGGCGCTGGCTGCGGGATGGGGGGGTGACACAGTGACCACCCCAGGTGTCTGATGCCACGGGGCGCATGGACCTGAGCGAAGTGGCCCGGAGCTGCCCCTTCAACCAGAGCCTGCTGTGCCCTGATGACTGCTTCGTGCTGGACACGGGCGCTGGGGGAAAGGTCTACGTGTGGAAAGGTGCCCGGGGATGGGGACAGGGCAGGGGATGGGGCCACCCCCCGTCCAGCACTGACGTCCCCATCCACAGGGCGCAAAGCCAATGAGCAGGAGCGGCAGGCGGCCCTCAGCGTGGCCGAGCAGACCATCAACCGCATGGGCTACTCGCCCCACACACAGGTGGGTGGAGGTGCGCTGGGGGGTGCGGGCCATGTCCTCCCATCCCCATCGTGTCCCCGTCGCTGTCCTGCAGGTGGAAATCCTGCCACAGGGCCGCGAGACGCCCCTCTTCAAGCAGTTCTTCAGTGGTTGGAAGTGAGGGGGCACCGTGGGGACAGGGCAGGACAGGGACAGGCTGTGACCCCCATCCCCACACCCACATTCCCCACAACACCTCCACCCCCATGTCAGCTCTAAGCCCAACCCAGCCCTGCACCATCACCCCACTCCTACCATCTCCAAGGCCATTCCATCCCCCCGCCACCTCCATCTCCATGGCCATGCTGTCCTCAATGCAGTCTCCAAGGCTATGCCATCCCATACCACCTCTCTCTTTAAGCCCGTGCCATCTACAAGATCACTCCATCCCCATGCCATCCCCATGCCACCTCCACCTCCACACCCATGCTGCTCCCATACCATCCTCTCTGCCACCTCTATCTCCAAGTCCATGCCATCTCCATGCCCACATCGTCCCCATGCCATCCCATTGCCACCTCCATCTCCAGCCCCACCTCTATGGCATCCCATCCCAATGCCAACCCTGTGCCCCATCCTATGTTGTCCTTGAGCCTCTGCCATCCCCATGCCTCCTCCATCACCATGCCCATGCTGTCCCCAGTGCCATCCCCAAGGCCATGCCAACCCCACACCCCCTCCATCTCCATGGCCACGCTGTCCCCATGCCATTCCCTGTGCCACCTGTCTCCAAGCCTGTGCCATTTCCTTCTCCACGTTCATGCCACCTGCAAGGCCATGCCATGCCCATGCCACCCCCCGCTCCAACCCCATTTCCATGCCATCCCTTCTCAGTGCCATCTCCTTGCCCCAGCACATGCCTTCCCCAAGCCCACCCTGCCGTGCCACATCCCTGCTTTCACCGACGTGCCTGCATGCCACTCTCATGCTGTGCAAATAAAGGCGTGATGCTGAGCCCTGTGCCACACTGCAGCCCTGGGGACAGAGGATGTGGGGCTGGGGACAGCGGGGGGGGAGGGGAGACAGTGGCCATGGGGCAAGGCAGCCTGGCAGCACCCATGGACCAGGAGGCAGCGGGTCACCACAGCCTGAGCACCCCTGGTGCCACCCACCCTGCCGCCCCCTCCCTCATTACCACCAGCCCTGTGCTAATTAACCTCTCCTCACCCATTCTTCTCCCCCCCTCCCACCACGCCCCTGAGCCTGGCTGTGGTTTCTAACCCATTGCAGAACACATCCCGCTCAGCTTCCCATTAATTAAGGGTTCCTCAGTTCCTCATTAGCGCTGGCAGCTGTTAGAAAGCCACGCTCCGTGCCGGCACTGCACTGAAACGCTGCCGGGGGTGCCGAGAAACCCTCACCCATGGGACCATGGGTGGGGGGCACACGGAGCAGGGAACCCCATGGACAGTGCAGCGGGGTCCTGTCACCAAAGAAAGCCCTTTTATTGACCCACGGCCAACAGCCGCCGCGTCCTTGATCCCAAAGCAAACCAGGGGGAGGGTGGGAGGAAGGCCGCCGCCGCACCGCGTTCTTCCTCCTTCACAGTGAATGGGGCAGGCAGCGCTCACAGCTTGGGGGGG
>NC_034429.1:4543452-4548297 GCF_002078875.1 Numida meleagris | reverse complement strand
GTCATGGCGGGGCTCTGCCATCGCCCCCCAGAGAGCACTGGGGGCTCCGGGGGCCACGGCACCGTGCTGGGGGAGGGGCGGGAAGGCAGGAACCGGGCGCTGCTCGGAAGAACCAGTGCTGGTGGGGGGGGTCTGGGCGCTGCCCGCCCCACTGACCTCACTCGAGCAGCTCCACGTAGTTGGCGGGGAACATCCCGAAGTGGCCGTCGGGGCCGTAGCCCCGCCACCAGCCCTCGTCGATCATCTCGATGTTGGTGATGATGTTCTCGGGGTCGAAGGAGATCTCTGTGTCGTCCGCTGGGAGGGGGGAGATGGGGGTGTGGGACGGCGCAAAGCCCCGTGGCACCCCTGAGCCCCCCATTCTGGAGGGACCCCCTCCATTTAGGAAAGATCCCCTCCGCTTAGGAGGGAACTCTCCCCTTTCTGCAGGAGCCCACCCCCATCTTGGGGGAACCTCCCCTATTTCGGAGCCCCCTTCCAAATTTCAGAGGACCCTTCCTCATTTTGGAGGACCCCCCCTCATTCTGAAGGAGCACCCCATTTCAGAGGGACCCCCTCATTCTGGAGGTCACGCCATTTCAGAGGGACCCCCTCATTCTGGAGGTCACCCCATTTCAGAGGGACCCCCTCCCCTTTCTGGAGGCTCCTCCCCCCATTTCCATTTCAGAAGAAATCCCCTATTCTGGAGGACCTCCTCCCATTTCAGAGGAGCCCCCTCATCCAGTAGAACCCCCTCATTTTGGAGGAACCCTCCCCATTTCAGAGGACACTCCCTCATTTTGGGGGCATCCCCCCAATTCTGGGGGAGCGCTCCCATATCGGGGGAACCTCCCTGATTTCAGAGGGGCCACCCCATTTCGGAGAACCCTTTCATTCTGGAGGAGCCCTCCCCACATTTTCAGGCTCCCCCCCCCATTTCAGAGGAAATCCCCCCATTTCAGGGACCCCCCCATACCCGCCTGGTAGTCATAGAGTGCGCGGGCGCACAGCCCCTTCCCTGCCAGCTCGGGCTCCTGCTGGTACCCACCCGGGTACTGGTACTGAGCCCCATCAGCGTGGTCCTGGGGGGAGAAGGGGGGTGTTAACGATGCTGTGCTTCATTAGGAGTGAGGCTCTGGGGCAGTGTGCTCCCAGCACCGCCGTAGCACTGGGGGGGAGGGGGTGCAGCAAACCCAGAGTGGGGCTGCGGGCAGCAGAAGCACCCGGGGGGGGTGCACCCCCAGAAAGCCGGACCCCCAAAGCAGAGACAGAGCCCAACCTGCGGGGGTTCCTCATAGATGGCCCCGGTGTCAGCTACGTCCTCGTACTCATCCTCCCTGTCCGTGTTGGTCCCGGTCGGGCTCACGCTGTGCCCTGTGGGGGGAACGGCGGCAGCTCGCCCACAGCGCTCCCCCCATAGCGGGGGGGTTATGGGGCCCCGAGCGGTGTTTCCCATTCTGGGGGGATGGGGGGAGGAGGACAGCTTGTGCCCGACATGAATCACTGCCTGAAATACCGCAGACAGCGATGCTGGTGGGAAGGGCTGTGCCGGAGCTTGGCCGACAGCAGCATCTAGCGGTGAGTGCGGCCCCACGGCATCGCACCGCTGGGTTTGGGGGGGGGGATTGGGGGTGCATGCAGCCCAAGAGGGGTCACAAAGTCATGGTGAGGTTGTGGGCACCTCCGGGTCCCTCTGCTCCCACTCAGCACCACGTCCAGGCGGGGTTGGTGCCGGGAGGTGGGCACACATCACACACCTGCGGCCGGCACTGGGGACGGCTCCGGGATGGCTGGGCTGGGGGTCGGCAC
The DNA here is from genome assembly GCF_002078875.1 of Numida meleagris. Lineage (NCBI taxonomy): Eukaryota > Metazoa > Chordata > Aves > Galliformes > Numididae > Numida > Numida meleagris. The sequence goes on along the minus strand of NC_034429.1, from coordinate 4,546,509 downwards.
CGAGTCCTGCTCCCGCTGTAGGAACGGGCTGCGCAGTTTGCCTGGAAGAGAGGAGGGGCTTGGGGGGGTCCGGGGGGGGTCTACCTGCAGCCTGCAGGGGTGGTTTCGGGCACAGACAGGCACTGCCCTCCTTCCTAGCTTTGGAAACCCACTGAAAAGCTGCCAGCCCCCATGGGGGCACTGCTCACCCCCAAACCACCTCTCCAGTGGCTCAAGCAGTGTTCCCACCGCACTGCGGTGCACCCATAAAGCAATGGGATGTGAACGGCACCGAGCTGAGCTGCTCATGGGGTCACCACCCACAGACGCCCACCCTTGGGACCCTCCCCTGGATGGGACTGGGTGCCCATGTCCCCCGCCCTGGGACCCTCACCTGGCTGTGCAGCGGCTGCGGCGTCCCCGGGTGCCGCCCGCTCCCTCTGCACGAAGATGTCCCGCGGGTTCCCCGGGCGCTGTGCGATCAGTGACGCCGCCTCCTGCATGTGGAGCAGGGCTCAGGGCAGGGGTCCAGTGGGGGAACCCCCCGCTGTGGGGCTGGGGTCTCACCTGGGCTTTCTCCACTGACTCGCTCCTCCGGACGCCCCGGCGCTGCCCAGCCTCGTGCTCCTCTGCCTGCTGCTCCTTCTGCGGCACCAGAGGGGACGGTGATGCCCCACCACGCACACCCCAGGACCCCAAAGTGGGGCGTGAGCAAAGGGGACATCTGCACCGTGCACCCCAAAACCCCCGGGGACAGCACAAGGCTGCTCACCCACTGCTGCTGCTCCCGCATCTCCGCCTCCTGCTGCAGCCTCCTGCAAGGAGACAGGGGGTGGCAAGGGGCGAAAAGGGGCGACAAAGGGTGACAAGGGGGGACAAGGAAAGGAAGACAAGGGGTGACAAGAGGTGATAAGGGGCAACAAAGGATTACAAGGGGAGACAGAAGGTGACAAGGGGAGACAAAGGGCAATAAAGGGTGACAAGGGGAGATAAGGGGAGACGAGGCGACAAAGGAAGACAGGGGGCAACAAGGGGCTGGCGGTGCTCAGGGCTCACTTCTGGGCCTCGATCTGGCTGGAGCGCGCCTGGAACCTCTGCTCGCGCCCCGCCGCCTCCTGCAGCTCCCGCTCGCGCCGCTCACGCTCCAGCCGCTGCCGCTCCTCCTCCGCGCGCCGCTTCTCCTCCAGGCGCCGGTTCTCCTCATCCTTCTGCCGGGTGCGTGCACCGCCTCAGCCCCAAGGCCCTTCAGGGCTCTGCCGTGCAGCCCGCGGTGCCGCGCTGCGGCCCTCACCTCGGCTTTGGCCCAGAAGTGGTCCTTGTTGACCCGCTTGATTTCAGACATGGCATTGGTTTTCTGATAGACGGAGCCCTGCGCGGGGCGGAGAGCGGCGGGGTCAGAGCGCCGCTGCACAAACACAATCTTTTTGCACTCCTCTGCAGAAACGCACTGGCCCCGCCGCTTTGTGCTGCCTTCGTTAGGGATCACAGCGCGGTTGGGTTGGAAGGGACCTCACAGCACACTGCTGCCCCACGTCCCAGCACCGTCCGACCACACAAGAAGTTGCTCTCCACCTTGTTTCTACCTCCCTGTAGGTACTGGGAGGGTCCTGCTGGGCCAGGAACTCACCCTGCAGGACCCATCCAACTGCACCAGGCACTCTCCCCCAGCCCCACTCCATGGTACCAACACCAGCATCGAACCACCTCCCCATACTCAGTGTTGTCACCCCAGCCCCAGACTCACCACGGGGCCCTGGGGCCCGGCGTCCTGGAAGCGGCTGCTCTCTTTGTGGAAGCTGTAGTTGGCCCCCGAGGCCTTGGCCACCTTCTGCATGATGAGCTCGGGCTCCACGTCCTCCTCCGCACGAGCGTTGATGGTGACATGGGCACCCTGCGCAGGGACACCGGGCTGGGGATGGCACCAAGGCGGCTTCCACAGGGGACAGAATGGGGACAGCAGGAGCCAAGCAAACCTTTAGGAAGCTGGCTACAGTGCTGACATGGTTGGCACAGGCTCCTTTCCGCACATCGTTGACGCCTTCACCTGTCTGCATGGAGAATCAATGGTGAACCAATGGCGAACCAACAGAGGAGCAATGGAAGAGCGACGGTAGAGCAATGAAGAACCAATGGAAGAGCAATGTCACCACGAGCCCCACTCCAACAGTTCCTTTCCACCCCTTTGATTTGGGATGGAGAACTGCCCCCATTTGGGGACACGGTGCCGTGGCATCCCGGCCACAGGGATGTCCCGTATGTCCCCGTCCCTGCTCACCCAGTTGACGAGGACGTATTTGGGCAGGCCGGAGTTGGGGTCCTTCACCCTGCAGAAGGCGTACATCACCTTGCCGCTGTTCAGCTCTTCCACCATCTCCTCCAGGCCGCCCTCTGCGCCGGGACAGGAGCGGGGCTGGGCGCCAGGGGACACTGGCCACCTCCTGGCTGTCCCCTGGCGTCCCCGTGCCCGCAGGGAGCGTGGGTGGCACCAGGGGGTGCCCACAACTCCCAGCATCCCCCAGCACCACGTGCACGGGAACCACTCAGAAATGAGGAAATCCACAAATCAAGCGCACTCTCATCCCCAAACCATTCCCCATCAAACATCCCCAAAGCGGAAGGCAAAAGTGCCAGCCCCAAATCCAGACCCCCCCCTCACACCATGAATGAGGCTTCACCCTCCTGCATGGCAACCGAAAGGGGTTATGGGGCAGAGTGGGAGGGGTGGGCGGGACGGGGCCGGCACCGCTTCCCCATTTCCGAGGAAGGCGCCGGGGCCCCCGCTCACCCCCGCAGCCGGCCACGCGCAGGTCGTTGCTGTTGCCTTCATAGGTGAACAGGGCCCTGCGGGACAGGCAGGGGCTGAGCCATAGACCCCAGTCCCCAAACCCCCGCGCCCCACAGCTCCCAGGCCCCAACCCCCAGGCATCCAAGAAACCCCACGCTCTAAACCACCCACATCCCACAGCCTCCTCAGACCCGCGTCTCCAGGCATCCCACACCCTGAACCCCCTGTGCACCCCACAGCCCTCCCAGGCCCTCACCTCCCAACGCGCCCCACACCCCAACCCCTCCCCAGGC
>NC_034429.1:4540583-4543033 GCF_002078875.1 Numida meleagris | reverse complement strand
CCACCAGTCGGTGGGGCTGCCGGCCGCCACCACCTTCCCGTAGGCCTCCTGCAGCGCCCGCCCGTTCTTGCTGAGGTTCAGCGCCATGGCAGCGCCGGATCCCGCCACGCCCCGGCCACGCCCCCCTCCAAGCCCCGCCCCTCCGGGGAAGCGCCCCTCCCCTCCCCGGGGAACGCCCCTGAGACGGCCGCGCCACGCCCCTGGTTGGCCACGCCCCCTTTCCGTGACCACGCCCGTTCGCGTAACCACGCCCCCAGCGAAAGCCCCGCCCCCGCGCCCTTGGCCGCGGGCGCGCGCTGATGGCCCATTCACGGCTCATCCCGCGCCCCGCGGAGAGGGGACGCTGCAGTTCCCCCCTTGCCCCGCCCCGGCCCCTGTCCCCCTCGGGGCCTCCAGCGAGGTCGCATGGTCACCGCGAGGATGCTGGGGACACGGGGACCCCCAGCCACCGTGGGGCCCCTGGGGACAGTGGGACCTTGGGACACCCTAGCTCCCCCCCGGATGTCACGGGACCCCTGGGCACCCCTGACCTCCAGGACCTGTGAGCACCGTGGACCCTGGACCCCTAGAACGCCTTGGAACCCATGAACACCTTGAGACCCCAGACACTCTGGGACCCCTGGGACACCGGGACATTTGGACCCCAAGCTCCCCTCCACATCGGCACTGTGGGCATCATGGGGCCCCCAGACACCTCTGGACACCCCCAGAATCCATGGACACCATGGCAACCCTGGGGACAGTGGGACCCTGGAGCACTCTATCCCAGCCCGGTGACACAGGACCCCTGGCCACTCTGGACTCTAGGACACCCTAGGACCCCCCAGCCTCCATGTGACCCCTGGACACTGTGGCACACCCCAGGACCCATGGATGCCTGAGTCCCTCAGTCACCCCAGGACCCCTAAACACCATGGGACCCTGGGGACAGTGGGACCCTGGGACCCCCTGGGACTCCCCAGCCTCTGTGTACCCCGTGTGTACGAGGGGCTGCTTTCAAACACCCCAAAATTGGCATTTTGGGGGTGCGTCCCCCAGGGGCAGAGCTCCCCAATTGTTTGGGGTGACCCTGGGTGGGATAGGGAGGATGTGCACTACCCCCTCACAGCGCCGCAGCTGTGAGCTCTGCCAACAGCCAATTAATGGGAAAGTTAATTAAAAGCAGGGCCATAAAACATCTGGAAGGGGAATGCCTGGGCAGCGTGACACCCTGCAGCTGCTCCTCGGGGGGACGGGGTCACCGCTGAGTTCGGTGCCACAAAAGCCTTTTCATGGGGGATTTCAGGCAAAGGGACCTTTGTGGGGAGGTGTGAGGGGGCCCAGAGGGATGGAGGGGGTGGGTGACTCGGTGTGGAAAGAAGAGGAGGGGCAAGAAAGTGGGGTCCTGTCCTATGGGATGGCCTGGGGCTGCACGGGGACCCTGCTTGGTGTGGGGCAGGCTGGGGACCCCCCGAGCACCCCACTGTGATGGGGGTGTCCTGGTGGGCTGGGGACCCCCCTGAGTAACCCATTGGGATGGGAACATTCCAGTGGGATGGGGACCCCTCAAAATACCCTATTGGGATGGGGACATCCTGGTGGGATGGGGACCCATCCCTGTGTGCCCCATTGGGATGGAGACATTCCATTGGGGTGGGGACTACCCTGATTACTCCATTGGGACGGGGACATCCCGGTGGAGTGGAGATGTCTGGGCAGTTTGCTGACACTTGGGTGTGATGGGACACATCTGTGGGATGGGGACAAACGGGTGGGACACCCAAACAGGGCTGGGGCACCCTGTGGGGATGAAGGCAGGGCAGGGACGTGCTGGTGGGACGGGAGCACCCCTGGGTGGGACAGTGGCATCTTAACAGTGGCATTTGAGCGTCTGAACAGGGTGAGGGTACCCTGAGGGGATGAGGCCACCCTGGATGGGATGGGGGGACCCAGAGGAGATGGTGCACCTTGACTGGGAAGGGGGAACCCTCGATGGGACGGGGGGACCCAGATGAGATGTAGGGGCCTGGGTGAGATGGAGCACCCTTGGGAGGGACTGGGGGCCCTGCTTGGGATGAGGGGACCCTGGGGGGGATAGGGGGGACTCTGGACGGGATGTGGGAACCCGGCTGAGATGGAGGGACCCGGATGGGGTGCAGTGCCTCGTACAGGACGGGGACACCCCGGCTGGGATGGAGCGATCCTGTAAGGGATGGGGGGACCACTGATGGGATGCGGGGGCCCAGCTGAGCTGGAGCACCCTCGGTGGCACGAGGGGCACCCCGAATGGAATGAGAGGACCCAGGCGGGACGGGGCACCCCGGACGGGACGGGAGCCCGACGGACGGGAAGCGGGGAACCCAGGAGAGCCGGGAGCACCCGGACGGGGCGGTGGGACCCAGAGGAGACCCGGGGACCCGCGCGGGGCGCAGCGCCCGGCCGGCAGCGCGCGAGGGACGGCCCCGCTCGGC
>NC_034429.1:4533447-4539778 GCF_002078875.1 Numida meleagris | reverse complement strand
CCCGGAAAGACGATCCCCCCCGTGAGTGGGACCCCCCGTTAGGCCTGGAGGACTGGGGTCCCCCCGTAGGAGTGGGACACCCCCGTGGGAAGAGTGGGATCCTCCATAGCAGTGCTCCCCCGCGTGGAACAGGGACCCACAGGATTGGGACCGCCCCATAAAAGTGGGACTCCCCCTGTAGGACTGGAACATACCCCAGAATGGCATCGAGACCCCCACTTATGGAACTGGGACACCCCCCGCCCCATAGGAGTGGGACCCCCCCATGGGGACTGGAACACTCCCTGACATGGAACTGAGACCCCTACTTGTAGAACTGGGACCCCCCCTATAGGAGTGGGACCCCCCTGGGGATGGCATTTCCTCATGAAACCATGGCCACTTCCCGTGCTGTTGGGACACCCCTTAGGAATGCCCACCCCCATGAGACCCTCTCCCCACAGGACTGGGTTCCCCCCCAGCAAGGAGCTGAGCCCCTTGGTGCCACACATGGGCCCCTTGGTGCTGCATGAAGACCCACCCCCCAGTCCCTCTCCCCCTGAATTTTCTGACTCCCTTCTTTTCTCCTCAGTGGTCAGACGACAGCAGGATGGGGGTTTTTTTAAGGGCCCCCCCTACCCTGGCTACCCCTTCCTGATGCTTCCTGAGCTGGGCACCCCGTACCTCTCCAATGGAGCCCTGTCCCCTGGCGGCGCCCGCACCGTAAGTGTCATCCCCCGTCAGCACCTGGGGGCCGCTCGTGCAACAAAAATGGGAAGAATTTGGGGTTTGTTACCTTTTTGGTCGCTTGACCCGTTCCAGGCAGTGCTCTTGTGGTGAATTTGGGGTGCTACGGGTGAGTTTGGGGACTTTGCATCGTGTTTAGTTTCTTTGGTTGAGTTTGAGTTCTTTGGTTGCTTTTGGGTTCTTGGGCTGCACGTGGGGCATATGGTTGAGTTTGGAGTCCTTTGGTTGAGTTTGGTGTCTTTTGGTTGTGTTTGTGGGGTCCTTTGGTTGAGTTTTGGGTTCTTTGGTTGAGTTTGTGGGGCACTTGGTTGAGTTAGGGGCATTCGTTTGAGTTAGGAGCATTTAGTTGAATGGGTGAGGTCCTTTGGTTGAGTTTGTGGAGGCCTTTGGTTGAGTTTGTGGGGCCCTTTGGTTGAGTTTGTGGGGCCCTTTGGTTGAGTTTGTGGGGTCTTTTGGTTGAGTTAGGGGCATTTGGTTGAGTTTATGGGGTCCTTTGCTTGAGTTTGGGGTCCTTTGGTTGAGCTTGTTGGGCATTTGGTTGAGTGTAGGGCATTTAGTTGCATTTATTGGGTCCTTTGGTTGCGTTTGGACTCATTTGGTTGAGTTTGGGGTCCTCTGGTTGAGTTTATGGTGTCCTTTGATTGAGTTTGGGTCCTTTGGTTGAGCTTGTAGGGCATCTGGTTGAGTTTGGGGCATTTAGTTGCATTTATTGAGTCCCTTGGTTGCGTTTGGGGTCCTTTGGTAAGTTTATGGTGTCCTTTGATTGAGTTTGGGAACTTCTGGTTGAGTTTGGGTCCTTTGGTTGGGTCCAGTCCCCTGCTGCCATGCGCAGCCCCGAAACCTGACCCCGGGCTGCACCGCCTTTCTCATTGAAAAGCGCTCCCTGCGACTTCCTAAAGCCCTTAATGGGCTGACATTGTCTGGCCCCGCTTTGGCGTTTAGAAAACTGATTAAGCAAATTGAGCGAGCACTGGAGGGGGAGAGCAGCCCGGCCCTCTCCGGCATCCCGTGCTGCTCCCAACCCTGCACACACCCCAACCCCAAACCCAGTGTGGGTGACACCGGATGGAAACCCCATGGCTTGGGGTTTTTCTGTGGGGACTCCGTGGAGTGGTGCTTTTTGCCTTTTCCCTTCGTTTTTTTCCTTAAAAGCAACAGACAGGGCGATGCTGAATGAACCACATGACTTTGCTGCAAGGAAGGAAGAGGGGATTGGGGTTTGGGTTAGGGGCCTGGCAGTGCTGTGTGGGGGCAAACCCACATCTCTCTGCCCCATAACATTAAGTGTGTGGAGGGACGATGCTGTCACACACCCAAGTTGGGCACATCCGTGGTGCTGCGGGTGTCGGGTGTGGGCGCATCCCTTTGCCTTGCTCCCAAACTGCCCACCTGCTCTGATTGCTGGGCGAACCAGAGCTACTGGAGGAATTTGGCTTTTTGGGGTATTTTAGCCCTTTTTCCCCACGATGGGGGTGGGAATGGGACTGCCCTGTCCCAAGCCCTGTCCCCATCCCGTTGCTGCGGCGCTGGGTCTGTCCCGTCCATTTCTGGGAGAGCAGAGGGGGTGAGCCCTCGGGGCTCCGGGAATCGGGTCAGGTTTGGGGCTGATTTCAGCTCTTTTGGGAACTGTTCCCGGGGACGCTCCCGCTCGCGGGCTGCCCCACAGAGGCAGATCTGTCTGCAAAAGCAAATATCTGCCCTCGGCCGCGCTGCCAAGAACAATGATCCAACCCCGGCTCTTGGCACGGGGCTGCGCTGGCGGGATCCGGCGCTGCGCTGGGGTTTGTGCCGCGCAGGATTCTTGCCGGCCCCGGCGTGGTCGGGTGCTGGGCACCAGAGGAGTTTGGGGGTCTTCCCCCCACCTGGAGGGCGCTGAGCAGAGCGTTGGGGTGCTGCTCTGCTGTACCTCCCGAGCAGCACCTCGCGCTCAGCCCTTGGCACACAATGGGCCCTTTATGTCTGCTCCTTAATTATGCTCTTCGGCTAATTACCCCGCGTGTTTTTTTTTTTTTTTTTTGGCTAAATGAGACCTACAGGAGGTTTCCACTAAAATCCTCCGCCCCCTCCCTCCCTTTTCCAACACGATTCCCAAATTAAAGCAATGAAGTAAGTGCTCCGGGCGACTCTCATAAGACCTGGTTTTGTTGGGGGACTTAACGCGCATTCATCATCTTTCTGGAATTCCGAGCAGCTGCTTTTCATTAGCGTCCCTTCCTTGAAGTCGCGGGCGGTAGCGGGGAAAGGAGCGGGGAGCAGCGCCCGGCGCATCCCGGCTGTGGGGAAACGGAGGGGTATGGGGCAGATGGAGGGAGGTGCTCGGCCCCAGAGCTGGGGGAGGAGGAGGAGGAGGAGGAGGAGGGAGGAAGGGGATGGCCGTGGTGTGTGCCGTTTTGGGGTGTTTGTTGGAGGGACGTGTGCGTGCGCCATGGGAATCCTGAATCCTGGGAATCCAGAGCACCAGGATCCTGAGCCCTAGGGAATCCTGTATACTGGGAATGTGGGGCACCTGGAATCCTGAGCCCTAGGGAATCTCAAATCCCGGGAATCGAGAGGACCAGGAATCCAGAGCCCTAGGGAATCCTGAATCCTGGGAATCTGGAGCACCAGGAACCCTGAGCCCTAGGGACCTTGAATCCTGGGAATCCCAAATCGTAGGAATCTTAAACCTTAGGAATTCTGAACCCTGGGGATCTTGAATTCCAAGAACGCCAAGCCCCAGGAATCCTGAATCCAGAACCCCAGGAATCCTGCACACTGGCATTCTTGAACATCGGGATTTCTGAAGCCCAGGGGTCCTGAGCCCTGGGAATCTCAAGCTCCAGGAATCCCAAATACCTGGAATCCTGATACCAGGGAATCCTGAGCCCTGGGATTCCTTAACCCTTGGTGTATTGAATCCCAGGAGTCCTGAATCCTGAGAACCCTGAACCCCAGGAGTCCCAGGCGCTGGGAACCATGAACACTGGGAATCCTGGATCCCAGGAGTCCCACACCGTGGCATTCCTTCAGCTGAGAGTCCTGAACCCAGGAACCCCAGTCCTGGGGAAACCTGATCCCTGCGAATCCAGAGTCCAGCAAATCCCACCCGCTGGGAAGCCTGGCCCCAGCAATGCCATCAATCATGCACCCTGGGAATCCCACACTCTGGGAATCCTGAACCCTGGGATTCCCAAACCTCAGGAATGCTGATGTGGGACCGCTGCTGCGGGCAGGGGCTGTGGGTTCAGGTGCCCCTGCTGCTCCCATGGTGCCGCGCTCCCTGTTCCCAGCTATAGCATCCCAGAGCAGAGGATGCGGAGACGCCGTTTCCAGAGGTTCTGTCCCTGAAACCCAGAGCTGTGGGGCAGGCTGAGGCTCAGCCACGCTGCTCTCAATGTCCCCATCCCTTTCGGTCCCGCAGATCAGGACTCCAGAGCCCTCTGCACCGCGCAGCGCTGTGGCCGCGTGAGCGCGGGGTGAATGAATGGAGCCATTCACGGGGCTGCAGACAAAGCCCCAGGGCGGCGGGGAAAGCTTGCTGCCACTGAGGTTTTTTTGAGGGGGGGGAGAAAAAGTGGTGTCTGGGGGTCTGGGATGTGTGTGTGGGGCTGAGGCCGTGGGGTGCTCAGGCACTGTGCTGCCCCGCGATGTCCTGGCGATGCTCCGGATCCCGGCACAGTGTTCTGCTTCCTCCCGGCTCCCTGTGCTTCCTCTGCTGCCTTCCTCCTTCTCCTCCTCCTCCTCCACTCACCCCCAGTGCCATGGAGATAAGGTGTCCCCTGGAAAACCTACTTTCCTCAAAAACTGCATCTCCTGTGTGCCAAACTGGGTTGGATTTACCCCAGCCGTACCCAGTGCTGGGAACTGGGAGCACTGTGGGATTGGAGCATCCCACCCCAGCAAAGATTTTTGGGGTTCCACAAAACACCCTGTGCAACCCAATGTGCTCGTGCCGCGCCATCTCAGAATGTGTTCTGGGGGAAGAAGGGCCGAATTGGAGGCATTTGGGGGCAGTCAGACAGCAGGGGCTTGTTGTATGGCGGTGCTGGCATTGAGAAGGGGATGGCATGGGGGCAGTGGCGTGGGCTGCGTCCCAGGGGATGGATAACACAGCACAGAGCTTTCACGTTGTGCTTCCCCCTCCGAAACCTGGCAGGTCAGGGCTGGCTGGGCCCCAAAGCGACCTTTTCTCACCCAAAAGGAGAGGCTGTGGCAAGTGAGCTGGGGCTGGTGCTGCTGGGCCGTGCAGCTTTGGGACACAGGGTGCGTGGTGCCAGCACAGCAGGATGCAGGATGTACGATGCCAGGACATGGGGTTTGGGATGTTGGGATGCTAGCACATCAGGGTATGGGATGTGCATTGTCAAGACACTGGGATGTGGGATGCGTGATGGTAGGACATGGGGATGTTGAGATACTGGGATGTGCGACGCCAGGATATTGAGATGTGGGATATGAAATCTGTGATGCCAGGATATTGGGTTGTTGGGATGAGTGATGCCAGGACATCGGGATGTGGGATGTTGGGATTCCAGTGTATCAGGGTATAGGATGCTCAATGCCAGGATATTGGGATATGGGATGTTGGGATGCGCAGTGATTGATAGGACATTGGGATGTGGGATATGCAGTGCCACGTGTGATGTGGGATCGATGTTGCCAGGACATTGGGATGTTGGGATGTGCAATGCTGGGACATCGGGATGTGTGATCTGCGATGCCGGGACATCGGGATGTGAGATGTGTGATGCCGGAACATCTGGTTGTGGGATGCTGGGATGTGTAATGCTGAGACACTGGGACGTGGGATGTTGGGGTGCCAGGGCACCACAGCGACAGGAGGCGGTCAGAGCGGGATGCTGAGCTCTGCAGCACTGGGCTGCAGCTCTGGGACACGCAGCACCGGGATGTGCCGACGTTCCCCGTTCCCTGTGCAGCATCTGGGGTAAATCCACCCAAGTTTGTCTCTGGCAGCGCACGGAGATGTGATTTTCGGGGGAAGCTGGGAGGGGCCATCCCGGGGGACGTGGTGCTGGGGTGCGTTGCACTGAGATGTGCAGTCCGTGAATGGGCTGTGCTGGGATCTATGGTGCTGGGACACAGCGCTGGCACATGTGACAGCGGGGTGTGCCACCCCCTCCCCGCCACCACACAGTGGGGCTTTCCCCCACCCCCCCCTTTCCCAAGGAAAACATCTCAGCCCCGCGCACGCAGAAGAGGAGAGGAAATCCGCTCATTAAAGCCCCTAATTGGGCATTAGGGGATCCCGCAGCGCTCGCGCCTCCTCCCCGAGCACACTGCGGCCACGCGGCACAGCCCCCCCCCAACCCCCTGTCCTGGGGACAGACAGACAGACAGACAGACACGGACAGATGGGAGGGCTCACAGCGGTGCTGCAGCCTGGCAGGGAAGGGGTTAACCACCCTGGTTTTAATTGGGGAGGTGCTGGGGGGGGAGCTGGTAACGAGGAACCAGAACTTGCTCTAATCTCTCTGGAATGTGACCGATTTTCAACTATTTTCCTCCTTTTTTTTTTTTTTTTTTTTTAATAGCTCCAATCTGCGCTCGCGGCCCCGCGCGTGGTGGTACAGTGGGAGCTGTGTCCGGGGTTGGGGGGTGGGAGCAG
>NC_034429.1:4530522-4533372 GCF_002078875.1 Numida meleagris | reverse complement strand
GGGGGCTTCATTTTTCCACATTAGCACTGAACCGTTCGCCAGCTCCCCCCTCTTTGTATATTTTGAAAGGGTCCCCCTTCCTCTCCCCTCCCCGGCCTCCTGAAGCGGCTTCCAAATGAGAAGCAGCCTTTTATACACGGCCCTGCCCCAGCCGCCGTCCCCCAGCGGCTTCTCCGCTTACAGAATAGAGCAGAAAGCCCCTTTGTGATGGGCGGGGGGTGGCGGGGGGGCGAGGGGCCCCGGCGGGCACTGCCTGGGTCACCCCCATACGGACACGGGGACGTGGGGACAGCTCGTGTGTCACCCTGACACAGACACGGGGACACCTCCTGTGTTACCCCGACACGGACATGGGGACACTTCATGTGTCACCCCGACATGGACAAGGGGACACCCCTTGTGTTACTGCAGTGCAGACGCAGGGACACGAGGACTCCTCATTTGTCACCCTGACATGGACATGGGGACACCTGGTGTGTCACCCTAACACGGACGTGAGGACATTTAGCGTGTCACCCCAACGTGGATGTGGGGACACAGAGATGCCTCATGTCACCCCAGTGTGGATGTGGGGACACAGGGATGCCTCATGTCACCCCAATATGGACATGGGGCACCCTGACTCAGGCATAAGGAGACCTCCTGTGTCACCTTGCCATGGACATGGGGACAGCTCACTTGTCACCCCGACATGGACAGGGGGACACCTTTTGTGTTACCCCAATATAGACATGGGGACACATCCTGTGTCACTCTGACACGGACAAGGGGACACATCCTGTGTCACCTCCACATGGACATGGGGACACCTGTGTCACCCTGACATGGATGCAGAGACAGCTCGTGTGTCATGCCAACATGGATGTGGGGACACAGGGATGCCTCATGTCTCCCCAGTGTGTGTCACCTCCACCTGGGAGTGGAGGGGGGACACTGGAGATGGGGTTACTGGAGATGGAGGGGAGATACTGGGAATGGGGGGGTGCTGGAGATGGGGAGTACTGGCCTGCAGGGGAGATACTGGAGACACAAGGGGAATACTGGGGATGTCGGGAGTGTTCAGGGGATGGGGAGCTCCTGGGAGCACTGGGGGATACTGGAGATGGAGGGAGGAACTAGGAATGGAGGGGGGATGCTGGGGATAGAGCAGAGGTGCTAGACGTGGGGGAGGGGGGACGCAGGTGGGGCTGCTTCCTTCCCGACATGGGAGAGTTAATGCTCCCCGAGCCGAGCTGGGCTTCCCTTCTTTCCCTTCCCCTTCCTTTCCTTCCCCTTCCCCTTTCCCTCCCCTCCCCTCCCCATCCCACCCAGCTGCCCAGGCTCAGGACGGTTCCTGGTGGGGAAATTCCTGGCACAGCTGCTCCGTCCCATCCCGGCTGCATTCCCCGCCGCCGCACAATGCACCTTTATGTTTTCCCTGTGCTGGGAGCACATGGACCCGGGGGGGGGCACCAAAAAAACCCCAAAACGTGCCATATGCGCCTCTCCCCCGGCCCTGGTTGAGTTTTGGGGAGGTTTCTCACATTCTGGCAGTTTGGGGTTGGTGTCTTTGCCCTCTGTACTGGTGCAGTGTGACTGAGGACCCCGTCCCAATGGGCACTGCCGTGTCCCCAAAATCCACTTTTATGGGGGGAGGTGGTACCCCATTGGGGCACACGAGGCCATGGGGCTGATAGGGCTGAGAACAGGAACCCCAGTGTGCTGTCAGCCCCAGGGGCTGGGGGCATCCTCAGCTGAGCCTGCAGTGAGAGCTCAGGGTTTTGGGGGTGTGGGTGCTGTGTGGTGTAGGGTGTTGTGGGGTGTGGGATACTGTGGAGCGTGGGGTGCTATGGGATATGGGGTGCTCTGGAGTGGGGTGCTGTGCGGTAGGGTGGTGTGGGGTGCTCTGGAATGGGGTGCCATGGAGTACGGGATGCTGTTGGGTGGGGTTCTGTGGGATACGGGGTGCTGTGTGGTATGGGGCGCTGTGGGGTGTGGGGAGCTGTAGGGTGGGGTGCTGTGCTGACAGCCCTTTGCTCTCTCAGTACCTGCAGATGAAGTGGCCACTGCTGGATGTGCCGGCCGGGGCCACGCTGAAGGACAGCCGCTCACCATCACCTGCACACTTGGTAAGCACAGTGGCCCCAAACCCCACTGAGATGTGACCCCAAGCCCCAATGAGATGCGGCCCCAAACCCCTCTGCAAACAGAGCATCCTTTTGGGACGGGCATGCTCCAGCTGGGGGGTGGCTTTCTACAGGCTGTGTTTGGGGGAGGTGTCTTTGGGGGGCTGTTGTTGGGGTGGATCACCGTATCTTTTCGCCCCCTCTTGCAGTCCAACAAGGTCCCAGTGGTGCAGCACGCACCCCACATGCACCCGCTGACGCCGCTCATCACCTACAGCAACGACCACTTCTCACCCGGCTCACCACCCGCGCACCTCTCGCCTGACATCGACCCCAAAACGGGTGAGGGGGGGAGAGGGGTGTTTGTGGGGAGAAGGGTGCGTGGAGTAAGTGGGTGCTTACAGGGAGGTGGGCGCTTATAGGGAGATGGGCGCTTACAGGGAGAGGGACGTGTATAGGGAGAGGGGTGAATGGAGTATATGGGAACTTATAAGGAGATGGGTACTTATGGGGAGATGGGCAGTTATAGGGAGAGGGGCGCTTACAGTGAGATGGGCACTTAGGGAGGTGAGTGCTTATGGGGAGATGGGCACTCATAGGGAGATGGGCACATACAGGGAGGTGGGCTTTTACAGGAAGATGGGTGCTTGTAGGGAGGTGAGTGCTTATGGGGAGATGGGTGGTGATAAGGAGATGGTGCTTTTAGGGAGGTGGGTTCTCACAGGGAGATGGATTTAACACTGCT
>NC_034429.1:4528022-4529127 GCF_002078875.1 Numida meleagris | reverse complement strand
CAGGGATCCCGCGCCCGCCGCACCCACCCGAGCTGCCCCCCTACTACCCGCTGTCGCCAGGAGCCGTGGGCCAAATCCCGCACCCTCTGGGCTGGCTCGTGCCGCAGTAAGGATGGGCTCCTCCTGCCCCGGCCCTGCCGCGTTCCCGGCCACACGCCCCACGTGCTCCCAGTGAGCTCGGTGCAATAGGGTGGGGAAGGGAGGGACTCTGCTCCGATGGAAGTGTGGGATATTGTCCCTGTTGGTGTCAGCTGGGGACCGACCCGAGGGTCCCGGTGGCGCGGGGAGGGGGCTTGTGCCTGTGTCTTCTGCAGCTTGTGCATTTGCAGGCAAGGACAGCCCGTGTACTCCATACCCCCTGGCGGCTTTCGGCACCCCTACCCTGCCCTCGCCATGAACGCCTCCATGTCCAGGTGGGTCCCCATGGCCAGGTTGTCCCCATATCCTTGTGAGTCCCTGTATCTTCGTGGTTCCCTATATCCAGGTGGGCCCCATGTCCTGATGCGTCCCCATGGCCAGGTGGCTCTGAGCATGGGCAAGGGACCCTCCTCAGGCATCCCTGAGCTGGCACGGGGTTTTGGCCACATCCCATGGCGCTGGCCTCCCTGACCTCCATGTGGGTACAGACCAGCGTTGGGTTACTGCAGTGGCCCCCCTTGGCCAAAAACACCCCCACGGTGACTTTGTTGGTGAAGAGTGATGTCCCCTGGCTCCACGGTGCCATGCGGCAAGCTCAGCCAGAAACCAGTCCCCAGCAGGATGGGGCTGAGGCTCTGTAATCCCAGGAGGTCCTCAGTAGGGTTTGGGATCATCGGTGCCTGTGGGAAGCTGACAACCCTGCTCCCTCTGCTGCAGCCTGATGTCCAGCCGCTTCTCCCCGCACATGGTCCCACCACCCACCCACGGGCTGCACCCCTCGGGCATCCCGCACCCCACCATCGTCTCGCCCATCGTGAAGCAGGAGCCGGCGCAGCCCAGCGCCAGCCCCGGCAGCACCTCGTGAGTGGGGACCTGGGAAGGGTGGCCCGGGGGACAGGGATGGGGATAGAATGGGATGGGAACAGGGTGGGGATGGGATGGGGATGGGGATGGGGATGGGGATGGG
>NC_034429.1:4523493-4525504 GCF_002078875.1 Numida meleagris | reverse complement strand
TGGGGATGGGAATGGGGACAGGATGGGATGGGGATGGAGATGATGGAAATGGGAGGGGGATGGCAACGGGGATAGGGACAGGATGGAGGTGGGGATGGGAAGGGGATAGGCATGGGGATGGGATAGGATGGGATGGGATGGGGGATGGAAACAGGATGGGATGGGATGGGATGGGGATGGAAACAAGATGGGGAGGGGATGGGATGGAGGTGGGATAGAGATGGGATGGGGATGGGATGGTTATGGAGATGGGGTGGGGATGAAGAGCTGAGCCTGCACATTGCTCGCTGCAGGAAATCCCCCATCACAGTGAAGAAGGAGGAAGAGAAGAAGCCCCACATCAAGAAGCCGCTCAACGCTTTCATGTTGTACATGAAGGAGATGAGGGCCAAGGTGGTGGCCGAGTGCACGCTGAAGGAGAGCGCGGCCATCAACCAGATCCTGGGCCGGCGGGTACGTGTCTCCCTTGTGCCCTGAGCCCATCTGTGGCCACAGACCAGATTTTGGCCGCCATCACAGCACCGGGTGGTGCCGGGGACTCGGTGGCAGTGCCGTCCGTGTGTCCCTGGGGTCCGCAGCGCTCTTTCCTCTTGCAGTGGCACTCCCTGTCGCGCGAGGAGCAGGCCAAGTACTACGAGCTGGCACGGAAGGAGCGGCAGCTGCACTCGCAGCTCTACCCCACGTGGTCGGCCCGCGACAACTATGTGAGCGCGACCCGCATTCCCCCACTCGTCCAGCGGGGTCCGGGTGCTGAGGGTGGTGGGGCTGAGTGCCTGAGGACACTGTGGTACTGGACCACGTCGCCTGCCCTGAGTCACCATGAGCCCGTGTCACTGTGACCCCAGTGTTACCGTGAGCCCCTGTGTCACCGTTGAGTTCCAGTGTCGCTGTGAGCCCTGGTGTCACCATGAGCCCAGTGTCACTGTGGTTCTGTGTCACTGTGCCCCTTGTGTCACCACGATCCCTTACATCAGCATGATCTTCAGTGTCACCATGATCTCCAGTGTCACCATGAGCCCCAGTGTCACCATGAGCCCCAGTGTCATCATGAGCCCCTTTGTTACCATGAGTCCCTGTGTCACTGTGGTCCCCAGTGTCACCACGACCCCAGTGTCAGCATGATCCCATGTCACCATGATCCCCTGTGTCACTGTGAGCTGCTCCATGGCACCATCACTGCCCCTCGGGCTTTGCCCATCCCTTGCAGCATCCCGCCATCACAACTCAGTGCTTTGCAATATTTCCCAGGGCAAGAAAAAGAAGAGGAAGCGAGAGAAGCTGGCCCAGCAGCAAAGCCATGAAGCAGAGAGTGAGTACCCCCGGGGGGAAGGGGCAGCTGCTGCATCCCCACCATCCCCACAGCCGCACTCACCACCCTCCCCACACCCCGCAGGCGCGCTGCCCTCCAGGAGCAAGAAGCCGTGCGCCCCGCACCACCTGCCTCCCGACAAGCCCTGCGACAGCCCGGCCTCGTCCCACGGCAGCATGCTGGATTCGCCTGCCACGCCGTCAGCCGCCCTGGCCTCCCCGGCTGCGCCCGCCGCCACGCACTCGGAGCAGGCGCAGCCGCTGTCGCTCACCACCAAGCCAGAGGCCAGGGCTCAGCTCGCCTTCCTCTCCAGCAAAACCTCCTCCTCCTCCTCCTCCTCCTCCTCCTCTTCCTCCTCCCTGGGCTCCCCCCCGTCGCTGCTGCCCAGGCCCATTGCCTTCCCCTCGCTGCTGCTCGCCTCGCCGCCCGCCCCGCAGCAGACACAGCCGCTCGCGCTGGTCACCAAGCCGGCCGACTGAGGGGGGGCGGGTTGAGCCCCCCGCCCGCTGTGCATCGCAGACGCCACAATCACGACTCCCAACGCAGCCAAACCATTATTGGTCAATATTTGACCCTTTCTGAACTGTTTTTTTTTTTTTTTTTTTTTGTCTTTTGGGAAGCAGACTCCGGAGGAAGAGGTGCTTTCCCTTACCAGCAGTCGACCTAAAGACTGCTTTTATTAAAAAAGGAAAAAAAAAAGGG
>NC_034429.1:4520591-4522480 GCF_002078875.1 Numida meleagris | reverse complement strand
CCGCCCGAGCGGTGCTGGCTATTCACTAATTGAAATGCCTAATGAGGTCCCGGGGGTCTCCTGCAGAGATGGAGCTAATTAGGGGCTCCCCGGGGCCGCTCCTTGCGGGGCCGTGGTGGGGACACACCAGATGTCGCATTGCCGCTCCGCACCGGGACGAGCCGGAGCCCCCCGCTCCCGCCCAAGCAGCCGAGGGCAGAGGCTACACTTAATGCATTTTAATTAGCGTCGTTAAATTCGCCCATTTGCTAACGGATCTGACCCCCTCTCCCGCCCAGCTCAGCCCTGCGCCGAGGGGACGGCTTCGTTACCCCACGTCGTCACCGGACCCCGGGGCGCAGCGCCTGTGCCGCGGGACGGGGGGTCCGTCTGCTGCCGGGAACTCCGGCCCTGCTCGGAAGGGGCCGTCTCCGAGCAACGATGTCCCACGAGGAGAAGGGCACCGCGAGGCCCCAGCCCGCCGGCTCTCACCCAAAGCCCCCCGGGCTGACCCCAACCCGCCGGCTCTCACCCCAAAGCGCAGCCACGGCGCCCTGCGCCTGCGCGCGGCTGTCCCGCTAAGCCCCGCCACCTGATTTGCATAGCCACGCCCCCTCGGTCTAAACCCCGCCTGCTTCACCCCCCAAGCCCCGCCCCCTATCGGCGCGCGGCCCTCTCGCTCCCTCGAGATCTTCTCCCGGAAGAGAAGGGATCTTCTCTGAGCGGAACCGGAAGCGGAAGCGGGCCCCAGCCGGGTGAGGGGAGCGGGGTGGCCATGGCGCTGAGGCCGATCTCGTTCCTGCTGCTGCTGCTGCTGCTGCTGCTCGGCCTTGCTGCCGAGAGCACAAACGGGAATGGCGCCGGGGCCGGAGGTAGCGCGGGGTGCCCCGGGGAGCTGGGGGGGGCCCGGGCGCGGCCGGGGGTCCGACTGCCGTGGGTTTTACACAGGCGCTGGGTCTGCGGGGACTTCTGGGCCCCTCCTGAGTGCCCTGGGAGACCGTGGGGGGGCTGGGGGCGTTCCTTGGAGGGCCCCGTGCCGAGCCCCTTTTGGGCTCTCCCTTTCCAGCCGCCTTGCGGGAGAGTTTTGGGCTGCTTTTGGCAGAGGTGGGCCCGTGGGGGCAGGGAGCCGTTTCTCGCAGCCACACGTGCTTCTTGCACTGACTGTGAGCGCAGGTGGTAACTGCGGTCTTGGTGTGTTTGCTGACAGGTGTGGAACAGGGATCAGAGCACTCAGAGTCCAGCAACCCTTCAGGAAACACTGGAGGATCCAGTGGAGCACAGGCTGAAAATCGGAGAGAGAAAACAGAAGAGCAGAGAGGTACAGGTGATGCAGACCAAAACAACGACCCGAATAAGGAAAAGAACGATCGCAGAGAGACGGAACAAGATGACCAAGGGAAACAAAAAAACACTGAGGACCAAAAGACCAGTGAGAGCAACGGCAGTGATGGCAAGCAGCCTGGCAGCAGCACTGCTAGCCAACCCAACACCCAGCAGAACAGCAACAGCCAAAGCAGCACCCAGAATGATGGTGATCCCCAGCAAAACACCCACGACAACAATGCCAACAGCCAAGACAGCCATCAACAGGGCAGTCAGACCGGGCAAAGTGACAACACCAGTGGCCAAAATGGCCAGCAAGATGACAACAAAAACAGCGAGAAAAATGGCAACACCAATAGCCAAAAGGACCAGGAAGACCACAATGACAACACGGACAACCAGACCAACAAAGAACGTGACAAGACGGACAGCGAGACCAACAAGGAACGTGACAAGACAGACAGCAAGACCAACAAGGAACGTGACAAGACGGACAGCAAGACCAACAAGGAACGTGACAATGCCAACAGCCAGACCAACCAGCAAGGGGGTGGCAGCAACCAGCAACATGACAACGCCAACAGCCA
>NC_034429.1:4507923-4520188 GCF_002078875.1 Numida meleagris | reverse complement strand
CAACCAGCAACATGACAACGCCAACAGCCAGACCAACCAGCAAGGCAGTGGCAACAACCAGCAGCATGACAACGCCAACAGCCAGACCAACCAACAGCCTGACAACACCAACAGCCAGACCAACCAGCAAGGCGAGGCAGACTCGTTGGGAAATAAAGGCCAGTCCTCACAGTCAGCTCATGACACTGAAGGCTCTCCAGATGGTGACGAGCTCCAAGAGGAAGAGCATGGGGCTAGGAATGGTAATGGTGCTGCCTCATTTAATAAGGAGGGAGAGAAGAGTATTCCTGTTTCTCCGGGGGAGAAGTCAGAGAACAGCCACTTCTTTGCCTATCTGGTGACCACGGCTATTATTGTCGCTGCTCTGTATGTTGCCTATCACAACAAACGGAAGGTGAGTGGCTCTGCTCCTTGCCCAAGTTCCCCCACAGTGGTTTAGGAGCTTCCTTCCCTGTCGTTAGTGCTGCAGGTGGGGACATGCTTGGTTGAAGATCTTTCCCCTTTGCTGCTCTCATTTTTGCCTTTTGCTTCCTGCTGAAGCCTCTTGCTTGCTGCGTGGGTTTGGTTAATGTTTAATTTGAGGCCTTGTTCTCAACAGCTTTGAGATGAGCAGGGAGGAGTGTTGTAACCGGGAAAGATCTCTGTGGAAATTGGATGGCCTTGGCTCCAGTGGTTATTTTCAGCAGTGAGAAATGGAGCTGAGAGAGGAGAAAAGGAAAAGATCTGTGCAGCTGCCCCATGTTTCTCACAGACAATGAGTCTTCTGTAGCAGGTTGCGAAAGACTTGTCTTTAAATAGCACTGCACGGGGGAATACAGCCCAAGTGACATAACTCTCATCTTTTCTGTTGTTTTCTTCCCTCCTGAAAGGCTGTTTTTGAGGTAGGAGAGGGGACAACTTCTTCCTGTTTTCTGTGTGTTGGAAAGCCTCATTCTTTCCTGTTTTCAATCTTAGCTGCTTTTAAACGATGACATTTGTTTCAAGTGCTTTTAAAAGGAGGCAAGCAAAGCTTCTCTCTCTTTGGCCCACTGGAAAGCGCCTCTGTTAGAAGTCAGAAAAACTGCATTTGCTCGTTCCTATCCTGCTCACCTTGTCCCTGCCTCTCAACAGATCATCGCTTTTGCCCTGGAAGGGAAACGATCAAAAGGTGGTCGGCGGCCCAAGTCTGGCGATTATCAGCGGCTGGATCAAAAGGTAAGGGTCAGAGACGTCCGTCTTGTCTTCCCCTTGAAACATTTTTTCATCTTTTGTCCTTGAATTCAGATGCATCTGTAGTTATTTTATGTGATGGGAAGCTATTGTGAGCTTTCGCATCGTTTTAACTTTTCTTTTTCCCTTTCCAGATCTAGATTCCTCCTCAGGTGTTCAGTGGGAGAAAGGTGCGTGGCGATGACAAGACATGAGTACTGGGACACCACCGACTGCCCTGCTGTAGCACTCTGAATCGTAGCTTTGCTGTCGACTTCAGATCTCAGAGGACAGGAGGAAGGGGAAATGCTTTTACTTTTGCACCTGCACCTTGGTATTGTTCAACTTCTCACTTCCTTAAAATGTGTTTCTCCTTTCCCAGTGGCCTGAAAATGAATCAGTTTCTGCTTGGGTGTCTGGTTTCTAGACCATGGCCCAAGATAAGCCAGCTCTGGCACTTGACAGAACTTCTGTGTCCAAATGAAATGGGATTTGCCGTCTACTGTACTGATGTCTCCTCTTGAAAAAAATCCGCCTGCGAAATGAGCCATCTGATTCTCCCCTTTCAGAGTCATAGAGCTGCCTTTGTAACCAGCACCGTCCTGCTGGAGGCACAGACCTTCTCTTTCTCTGTCCATTGTATTTGGATGCTAAAGTTTGGAGCGTGACTGATGGCACTAGCTTGGAAATGATCTGCCAAGGACTCTGATTTGATTGGTTTCTTTTCTTTCTCTCTGTGATGAAGGCAATGTTAGCTTCACATCTCAGTTCTCACCTTAATGCACACCTTCAGGAGCGCTGGAGCTGCCCTTGGCCCTCTGGTTGTAGCTTAGACTTCCTTACCTGCGCTGTGGCTGTTGTGCTCCACATGGGTCTGTTCCCTTGTGGTCCTGACAGCCAAGATGCTTGCACTAATGAGGACTATTAGTTTGATGCTGTGAAAGCGAGCCAGTCAGGCTTATGAAGTTCTGTGCCATATGGCTGTGGTGATGGAGCAAACTTCACCTCAAAATATGACTCTCTTCCCCACTGTAAAACGTCATGGCGATGATGCAGAGTGGACGGCAGTCCTGAAGCGTTTGGGATGAATGGAACTTGCGGTCGTTCAAACCTTCTCTTCTTCGGTACTGAGGCTCCTCAGCAGGAAAGGCGCAGCTCCTTCCCACGCAGCTGCCCTGCGTGCAGAAGGGTTCCTGCAGCTCCCAGAGCTCTCTCTGCTCTTCCACTGCTCTGTCCCCCCCTGCTGTGGGAAGTTTTACGTGGTTGAATGTACAGATCGCCAGCATCTTATTGCTGATTTTCTCAGCGTCACTGTGGGGCACTTAAATGAGGGCCTGGGACGTACTAGCACTGGTTGTATTGAAGGCTGCAAAACGTGTTGATTCCCGAGCTGTAGCTGTGATGCTGGTTTTATTTTTGTAGTTGTACTCCAAAGATGTTTCCTCGAGACAGGGCACTTCCGAAGGGTGTATGTCAAGTGCCTGCCCAGCTTGTTAGTTTGGGTTTTTTTCCTACATGGGCAGAAGAAGATGGCTGTGACACATTGAGGGCTGTTCACACGGGTATGCATCCCCCCCAGAGCTGCACAGAGGAGTCCTGTCCCCCTGCAAGGCTGGGGGGGGGCCGCCTGTTCCTGGCCCTGCACAAAGGGTAACCTTGCCCCACGGCTGCAGGGTGACAAGGGCAGGGAAATTCCCTTGTCTGGACATTCCTTTTTAATGCTGTTTGGATTTATGCAGTGTGTTTCAAACCGGTCAAGGCACGTGAAGCCCTTTCCCTTTGGCCACGGCACATTTCTGAATGGACAGTATCTGGGGGTACGTAATTTTTCACAGGGTGGGGCTGCTCCTGGGCCCGCTGCCTTGCCAGTGTGGACCAGCACATGGTTTGTTTCCTGCTGCAGTGCAACACAACTTGCTTTGAAGGACCAGGATTTTTATATTTCTTTTTTTTCTGTGTGGTAAAGTCAATAAATGATTTAAAAAATAAAGTTTTGAGCCCTGTTCTGTGTGCGCGCGCGTTGTTTGCCCAATCTTTGAAACCTGGCAGAAAAAACAAAAAGCTTTAAACCCCCCCAATCTCTTTGATCATTGCTGGTATTCTAGGCTTTGTGCAGAGCCTCCGTTTGTGGATGCAAACTCAGTCGTCCCATGACCGAGCACGCTGCAGCCGGAACGAAACCAGACGGCCTTTCACTTCGAGCTGTTTGAGTGCTTCCCCTTTCACCCAGCTGGCCCTGGGTCAGCGCTGTGGGCTGAGCCAGCAGGCGAGGTGCAGCCGCGCTCCGATGCTTTTTACAGCTCTGCCTTCCCTCCTTCACCCACAGGGAGGCTCCTCGAGCAGCACCCAGTGGCTGCGGCACCGGGATGGACTGGGAGAGAAGGAGCCCAGGGCAGGGTGCTGCTGGCAGGGTGAACGTGTTGAGGGTGCACATGGGTGCAGTGCGGTGCTTCCTGCAGTGCACGGAATAAACTTTCCCCCGCTTTCTCTCCGGAAGGAGAAAGTCCACCCTTGTGCCGCCAGCTTGGCTGGCACCAGCTGAGGACAGGCGAGGAGAAGGGGAGGGCTGCTGGTGATTTCTTTCTTCTTCCCCCTTGACCGGATTGCTGAGAGCTTGGGGGCAGACAGAGTGGTGAAAGCAGGGGATTAAAAATGAAAACTGTTCAATTGCATGTTGGGCTGGTGAAAGCTCTTCTGAGCATTGCTACATTCACAGCTCTGCACATCTTCGGGGTCATTTCCTGGAGAAGCCAGAACTGGACTCTTCCAACAGCTCTAAGCCCCTTGCCCAGCTTTGCCTCGACCTGGGGGTGCTGTAAGGGTCTCCAAATTGTTTTCTTCCTACAGGCAGAGCAAGTGCATAGGGAGGGAGCAACCCAGGAGATCCTTGACAAGAGGCAGCAATGTGAGCACCCCGGAGCGTGGGGTGGTGTTGGGACAGTGGTACCACCTGCCTGCTGAGGATCCAAAGTCCTGCTAATTGACACCAAAATTATCTGTGGGGCTGGGTAGGGCTCTGCCTATCGGAGCTGGGTTGCTCGGGGTTGAGAAATACCAACACGAGCAGGGTTTGTCTGAGAGGCCCTTGGGGTGCAGGCAACACAGATTTAATGCTTGGGCGCAGGGTGGGCGCTGGAGGGAGGTTTTATTGTGCTTGTTTTTTGGTGCCGGAGACGAAAGGAGAACCCACCCCAATCCGCCCCCAAGTTCTGACCACTGGTCCCTGTTTATTTTTAAAGTTTTGAACGGAGAAACAATCGTAAGGACAAACACCTCGGGCCTGCTGCGATCTTTACACCAACACAGCAGTGTTTTCCTTACGGGCAGGGCACCAGGCAGGCAAACATCAGCTTTTCCTCCCTAAGAAAAAAAAGCCCGTGTTCCGTGGTCTGTTCAGGGTCACTTAGATAACAGCATGGATGAGGCGGTGTTCACAGCACCGGGGCTCTTTCATGGCAGGAGATGGCGGGGATAAGTGGGAGCACGAGCCCTGCTAGAACCACACGTAAACACGGCCTGCCATCGAGCAGCAGGGTGACATCCCTCCCCCTGGGTCGTGATAGGGCCGTGATGCACCCCAGACTTTCCTTGTACCCCGGGCAGCTCCGGCACAGCCCAGGGCACCTTTCTGGGGGGGTTTCTGTTGTGTTTCTCTATTTCCCCCTAGGAGGCCGCGGGCTTCTGCTGCTCCTCCTCCTCCATCCCTTCCTGGGGCTCATCCGCAGCCGAGAAGGGGAAGACGTCCCGCGGCAGGTTGGTGACGAAGCAGGGCATCTGCTTGCAGCCCTCGTAGGCGCCGCGGGCCTGGCAGCCCAGGGCCACGGCCGCGTTGAGGCGGGTGGCCAAGCGGCTGAGGGCCAGGCCGCGCTCCTCCCCAGCCAGCGCTGCCAGCAGCGCCTGCAGGAACATGGATCCCGCGGGGTTCAGGAAGGCCCCGTAGCCTGCGGGGTGCAGAGGGAGGAACGGCGTGATGGGTGGCAGGCGGGGGGACATGGGGCCTCACGCTCCCCCTCTCTGGGAGAAAGAAGCGCTGGAAACTGTTCATTTTGTGTGCCATGGTGTCAGAAGGATGAAAACTGTGAGCGTCTACAGGAGGGCAGTGGGGGTGGGATGGGGTCTGGGGGAAAAGGGGAAGGTCTGTTCAGCACAGAGAGGGGGCTGAGGGGAGGACTCATGACCCTACAGCCCCATGTGACCCTACAGCCCTCCATGACCCTACAGCCCCTCCTAGCACTGTGGAAGGGCAGGCGCTGAGCCCTGCGCCCTGCTGACCCTCTCTGGGGGTTTCCTCACCTGGGCTGCAGGCGAACATCACAGCGGTGTTGGGGGGGATGCGCAGGTACTCTGAGAAGCTGTCCGGCTCTGGCTGCCCGCTGTCAGTCTCCACGAACACCCCCTGGTCCAGCGCGGCCCCCCGACATGCCTGCAGGCAGAACGCAGCTGTTGGCTTCCCTGTGCTCTGGGGGAGCTCCGGGTGGGGTCTTTGGGGCCGCTGTGCACCCCCATCCTCTCAAGAACCATGGCACTGAGGGACAGTAGGCATGGTGGGCTGCGCTGGGGTTGGACTTGGGGATCTTGGAGGTCTTTTCCAAACGTAATGATTCCGTGATTTCTCTCTCCCCCCAGGAGAGGGGCAGCCTCTCTTCCCCTCATGTTCCTGTAGGCTCCAGGACTACATCTGGAGACACCAGAGCCCACTTGGGGGGTTCCCCTTGGAACACAGCAGTTGCTGATGCTATGCAGTGGTTGGAGCTTCCTTCCAGGGATGGGATTTTGGGAAGTCAGGTGAAGGACCAGCACAGCTGGGTCCACCCTGAGGACACATGCATCCCTCCCAGAGCCACTTCTGCTCTCATCACCACCTGCACAGCTCTTGCAGGGGTCCTCGCATGGCCTGGGGGATGCCTGGAAGCAGCTTCAGCACCTTGGCACTCAGCATGCCCTAAGGGGGGACAGCCATAGGGGGACAGCCATAGGGGGACAGCTCTCCCGGCATCCCACCGAGCCAGGTGCCCACCATGGTCTCCAGTTCTGTCTGCTGGAGGTGGCCCGTGTTGTCAACAGGCATGGTGGCTGAGCCCTCTTCCTAGCAGGAAACGAGTGCCACAAGTGATTTGTGCTTGCTCTCAGGCGAGGATTTCCGTGTATTTGGATGTTTGCAGAGCTGACACTATCTGCTGGGATCCGTCCAGGCTGCAGGTTGCTGCACTGTCTATTTGCTCTCATCTAATCCTCCCTAATCTGCACTGTGCTCTGGGGCTCGCTTCCTGCCAGGGTGTTTTCAACCAGCCCCCCCTTGCCCAAATGTCAATGTCATGGAATCTGAGGGCAACTTTTAGAGACTCAGCTACACCCCGGTGGCATGTGGGAGGGAGGCTGAGCCCAGCAAGGTCACCCTTCCTGGAAAGGAAAAACTTGGTGAAAGTTCAGGCAGTGTGCAGGGTGCACATGGGGGGGAAGCACTCCTGCCCCGGGCACAGGGCTGCTGCCAGCGGGGGAGAGGTGACCTCAGAATCAGTGAAAGCATCAAAGATAGAGTACAGTGGTGAGTGGCACCTGGGTAACAAAGTCTGCAATTACAACAGCGCTTGTGCAGAGTCAGCAAGAAGGGATGGCGTTATCGCCCAGCAGCGGCGTTACCTGAATGAAGAAGACTTTGGGTCTCTCGGCGAGCGCCGGGCAGTTCCGGGATGACAAGATCTGGAAGATGCGGGTGAGCCGGAGCGGTCTGCAGTCACAGCCCAGCACGGCCCCCTCCTCCCCGTGGCTGGAGATGATGCTCACAAAGTAATCCCCGTGCTCATGGCTGCACTCTGTGGGGCACAGCCACACTCAGCTCCCAGGCTGCGAGCTGGGGGCTGTGTGAGGGTGCTGGGAGCCCCAGCTCCAGCTCTGAGCCCCTGCTGTGTGATGGAGGGACCACGAGGGCCTGGGTCTGGATGGGGGTTGGTTTCTGTCTGTCTCAAGGTGCCTTTGGGCAGGGATGCAGGGTGCTGCAGGGGTGGGAGCTGGGAGCAGGAAAGTGGTTTGGGGGCCTCACCTTGCTGGTAGAGTTCCTCCATCTCCTTGGCTGTCCTGTTGTGCATCAGCTTCACCTTGTAGCTGAGCTGCGCCAGCGCCCGAGAGAGCTTCTCAGCTTCCCTCCTGGCTCCTCGGCGGGGCCTGAGCCCCACGTCACCATCGCTGCTGCAGAAATCGGTGTTGACGATGACAAGCGCCCGGCTTTGCCGTGGCCGGGACATTCTGGGACGTCCCCTCAGAGGGGTCAGTGGCCTTTAAACCCTGGGGCAGGGGCAGCGAGCCCCGGGCGCTCCTTCGGGACACGTCTGCTGCTGCTGCAGTGCCTGCAGACAAGGCAGGGGCAGTGCCCCGTCAGCTGCCATGGAGCCAGATGTCACCTGTGCGTGAGTCACAGGGGCAGGAGATCCGGGTTCGCCCCTGGGCTCGCTGAGCACTCTCAGCTTGGGGAAAAAAAAAGAGGAGGGCTGGGGAACGAAGTGCCTGCACCTCGCTGCGTGGGATGGGGGCAGGAGGCTGCAGGGAGATGCCTGCGAGGTGCTGGGCGTGGGAGCAGCTGGGAAACCGCCCTGCCTCTCTCCCCCAGGGCTGCAGCACTCGGCTTCCCCCACATCCCGGCTGCTCCCGCTCTTGTTGCTGGCAGTGGGAAAACCACTCCCTCGTCCAGCAGGACTTCAACACGGACTGAAGTCCACAGAGCAGAGCCAGCACTGCAGTGCTCATTGCCTGGCGCTGGGGCACCCACTGATGGCACATACACAACGCCCCAGAGCGGCCTGTGCCGCCGCAGGACGATTGCAAGGATGGCTCCAAACTGCACCTCCTCTGTCTTTCCCTTCCTGAACTCTGCATTCCCCCATGCTGCTGTCCCCCCACCACAGGACCCACGCTCGGCCCCAGGGCCAGCACCGCCCCGCTGCTCCCCCACCACAAGGCACACTGTTCCCATCACAAGGCTGTTTTATTTCTCTCCTTCTCACCCTTCCCAGCACTGGGGCGGTGGTGAAGGCTTTGGTTGTGCTCCCAAGCATTTCCCAGCAGACAGACAGACAGACAACATCTGCTCAGGGCAGAACCGACAGCTCCACAGCATCACAGGGCTGCATTCACAGTGAGACCCCATCTGGAAGCACTGCCCATCGCTCCTGAGCAGCTTTACATCGCCTTAAGTCAATCCACCCTGAGTGCAATCCATCCCAGCACGTGCAGCGCTTGCTCTGCTGCCCCACTGAACTCAGCCCGGAGCTGGCTCCCTGGCACAGCTCCGCAGCCTGGAGCCTCTCCTTCCTCACACAGCACTGGGGCTGATGCACCCTCGCTTCAGTGCAGCCACGTGCAGCATCCAGCACTGTGCAGGGCTGATGGTAAATGGGTCTGATGGAAAACCGGTTCAACGCCGCCCGGGCGGCTCTGTATGTAGGGAGGGGTTCATTCCTCAGCCTCCACCGCCCCGGGGATGCCAGCTCCATGAGAAGTTTTCCCAGCCCCGTTCAGCCCAAAGCTGCTGCCTGCAAGGGGAAAAGCAGCGGTGTGGGGCTCGCTGCCCTCAGCCAGGCAGGTGCCCATGGGGCTGGATGCTTCTCTGGCAGCCCGAGTGGCTCTGACACCACAGGGCATCCAGCGGTGCTGGGTGGTGCTGTGGTTGTATAGGATCGGGATCCTCTCTTCCTTGTGCTGGGAAAAGGGTTTTTCCCTTCAAACAGGCAGTGGGGAGGAGGCAGCAGCGTGTGGAGCACGGGGAGATGAGCTGCAGCGAGACGGGACCAAGATGGGAGTGCAAGCGGCTTCTCGACGGGCGTTGATCCCGCGGTGCCATTAGGGAAGGACGCGAGCAATGCAAGCAAGCCACCAGGGAGAAGGAAGGGGGTCCCAGCCGTGGGACCCGGCCTCAGTCCTTCTTCTTGCCATTGGAGCCCTTCACGCGCTTCTGCAGCCGGATGGCGTCCAGGTAGATGTTGCGCTTGAGGATGGCGCTGGTGCAGAGGAAGGCTCCCTGCAGCGCTCCGGCAAAGCCGCACAGAGCCACGTCCTGCCCTGCGAGACAGAGGGGACAGTGCCACCCCCGGTTCTGCATCCCGGCCCTTCTCCATCCCCAGCACAGAGAGGGCTTCATCCTGCCCAGCTCAGCACAGCAGTGCCAGGCAGGGAGGCTGGGCACGCACAGTGCCTCTGCCGCTGGGGTCGCATGGTGGGGATGCGCTTTGACACGCGCCAGCGGCTCGAGCATCACCCCATAGCGCGGCAGCAGCTCGTCCCCTCGTTTCACTGCAGGATTTAAGGCTTCGCCTTCCCACTCTGCTTCCCTGGAGCCACCCCCACAGAACGGAGGACGCGGTACCTGTCAGGTAGAGGTTGGGGATGGCCGTCTGCGGCCGCGCCGTGGCAATGGCTTCGATCTGCGTGCGCGCCATGTCGTGGTCCATGCCGTAGAACTCCCCCCGGGGGCTGGCGATGTAGTGCTGGTTGGTCAGCGGTGTCCCCCCCGAGACGTACTCGACCTATGAGGGAAAAATGGACGCGGTCCCAATGGAGCAGGCACGATGGTGCAGGGTGCCTCGCGCTCTGGAATGCTGCTTTCATGGGGTATGGTCTGGGACAAACCTCCCTGCAGAATTCTGGGTGGTGGTTGAGGCCATGTTTAGTCCGATGGGTTGGTGCCCCTCTGCCCAGCCAAACCTCACCGCTGCAGCCCCAGTGTGCACGGGGCGGACAGGAGCCAGGATCTGACCCCAAGGACCCACAAACCCCATATTGCCTCACCTTGTCCTCGATGTGGGGGTACAGTTTGAAGACAGTCTGCATGACGGTGTCCACAAAGGTCTTCTTCACGTCCTCGTAAGCATCTCCCCGCTTATGGACCGGCTTGTCTTTCCACTCCTCGAACCACTCGTACTTGGCCATGGTGATGATGGACAGCGTGCTTTTACCTGCAGGGGGACAAGGTCGGGGCATCTGTCCTTCTGCCCACCCAGTGCCACAAGCCCCAAATCCTCATTCTCGCGCCAACATCTGGGCAGCTGTGGTCCCAAGCTCTTGGTGCAGGCATCCAGCGGAGCCTCTCCTCCCTTCCTTGCGCCTGCAGCAAACTTCCCACGAGCAAACCGCCCAGCAGCTTGGAGACCCTCATCCCGCCCTCCGAATGAAGCCAGCTCACAGCCCCATCTCCAAAAACCCACGCTGTGATGCAGCAGCATTGGGGGTTGGCCAATGAACCCGCACCCGGTGAGGTTGCACGGCGCTGCGTCACCTGGGTACCGCATCTCCCACGTGGGGTCTTTGGCGGACGGGCTGGTGATGAACAGCAGGGGGATGTTGGCAGCAGCCTCGTCGCGGGAGCAGTTGTAGTAGCGCCGCATTCTGCAGAGAGACGCAGGGGTTCTGAGTCACCGCCCGGAGATGTCTCTCCTCCACACTTAGTGAAGCAGGACATACATTTGGTCCAGGTTGGTGTCCGAGTAGACGTAGTAGTTGCTGGCTTCCAGCCCCAGCTCCCGGCTTGAGCCCCTGAGCCCCACGAAGACGGTGAAGCCGCCTTCGCCGTGAGTCGCCATGCGCAGCCGGGACTGGATCTCTGCGGAACGAAGAAAAGCGAGGGTGGAGGGGAAGCCGTGCTCGGCCCCACATCACTCCCATTGGCTTGGATCTAGCTGGGAGCATCCCATGTGCAGCCCCGGGGCGGGAGGACCACCGGGAGCCATAAAGCGGTGGTGCTGCCGTTCCCAGTTTGGGAAGGTTTTGCCTATTGGTCCGTTCCCATCTGGGGAGTTTTAGGGCGAGCCCAGTGCGGGGTTGGGGCATATTTAACCACTTTCTGTAATTTCTGTGCTCCTGTTCTGAATGCTTGTAGTCCGCAGCGGGACGCACCGGGCTTTGCTGCCGTCTGGGAAGGAATTACTGCAACGCGACGTTCACTGATGGGGCGTTGGGGCTGAGAGGGGATTACTGCCCTAATCCCAATTAAACCCAGCGCCGCACTAAGGGGCTTTACCAGGCAAAGCGCGCGCCTCGGGTGGCAGCAGCCGCTCGTAGGTGTTGAATATCCCCGCGTCCGAGATGATGATGGGAGCGAAGATGTTCACCACGTCCTGGCCCTTCTTGACGCTCACACCTGGAAGGGAGGAGGGCTGGGGGTAATGGCAGCACAAAGGGAATGGGGGGAGCCGTGTCCCGGCCGTGCCGCTCACCGCAGGCTCTGCCCTGGGAGTCCAGCAGGATGCTCTGCACTGGTGCCCGGCCCAGCACGTTGCCGCCGGCCTTCTGGATGATGGGGATGGTGTGGAAGACAATCTCCCCCGAACCGCCCTTGGGGTACCAGGCACCCCACAGGTAGTGCTGCACCAGGATGCTGTGCAGGGAGAAGCTGGCCTTGGAGGGCAGCACACCTGGAACGGGAACACATCATGGTCTGACTGGGTTTACAGCGTATCCTGAAGGGGTTAGGATGAGGAA
Organism: Numida meleagris; assembly: GCF_002078875.1. Taxonomy (NCBI): domain Eukaryota; kingdom Metazoa; phylum Chordata; class Aves; order Galliformes; family Numididae; genus Numida; species Numida meleagris. The sequence continues at coordinate 4,508,533 of NC_034429.1, read as the reverse complement.
AGGCTTGGGTGGGGGGAAGCACGCGGAGAAAAGAGGAGCAGAGGTCCCTGCGAGGAGTAGGCATTGATGTGCCCGGGGCATCACCCCACAGCTCTGGGTTTCACAACCCTGGGCTGCTCTCCAGTGCCCTGAATCACTTGGAGCTGGGACAGGGGGGAGGAAACTCAGGGCACCGGGTCAGGGCAGGACGGCCGCTCCTCCGCCTGCAGGAGTACTGCGGGGAAGTTTAAGGACGTGGGGAAAGGCCTCGGGATGGGGTGGGTGTGGAGGACGTGGGACACAACGTCCTGCTCTCAGGGGTTCTATTGCGGTGGAGTGATGCAAAGGCAAAGCAGGGGATGTGAGGTGGGAGCTGGGATGAGCTTCTGAAAGGAAAGGAAGGGGAAATGGGAAAGGAAAAGGGGAAAGAAGACAGTGGAAAGGGCAAAGAGAAAGGGCAAAGGGCACAGGGAAAGAGGAAAGAGGAAAGGGGAGAGGGAAAGGGTCGGGAAAGAAGAAGGGAGAGAAGAGGAGAGGGAAAGGGGAAAAGAAGGGAAAGGGGAAAAGAAGGGAAAGGGGAAAAGAAGGGAAAGGGGAAAAGAAGGGAAAGGGGAAAAGAAGGGAAAGGGGA